>NC_041004.1:8856647-9156647 GCF_004193775.1 Glycine soja
ATCAATCAATATCAATATCAATATCAATATTAATACTATGAAAACAATTGTTAAAAAACTTTTGTTACTTCCGATTCATCTGGCAATGCCCCCATTTATTTTCCAACATTTTGTTTCCTCCCTCATAAAAAATTACATGTTTACAACTTCAATAAGAAAAACGATGATCATAAATGTTCACACAACAGAGAATTTGCAAACCTAACATTTTAGAGCAGCAGATCATTCGTACTGCACTAAACCATTGAGTATGAAATTTAATGCGTGTTCGAATACAAATTTTTCTATTGTTTTATGTTGTTCTGCTTTTTCTATTGCAAATACATATCCCTTTACTCGCTAAAGCAAATGCAAATAACTATAATGTTGGTATCATTTTAAAGTCAGCCTACTACAACAACTTATTTAACTCAGTTTCAACATTTGATTTTCCTGTTGTTTGGCAATTATAAGCCAGTTGTTGCAGAAATCGAACTACTCATGGACATATATGCTGAACGAAGGAAGCGTAGGAAAACTATTTTACAAGAACGAAAAAGACAACGTTCAGCTACTAATGGTAATACTTAATACAAATTTGTAATTTGTAATTTGTAATTCATTTATAGATTATTATTATTCTTCATATCATCACATTAATATTATATTATACTTACAAAAACTATTGTTATAGACAACTTACAGTGTATCTCACAATGTAGTCCAACCATTAACCATAATAATAACCCTACTACAAGCTTCCAATCTACACCACCATCACACGGGACTTTATCTATAAATGATTCTGAACGTTACTCAAAAAGACATACAGTCAATGTTTCTTGCATCCAGAGAAATTTGATGTCATCTTTTGAGCATAAAAAAAATAGAACAACTGCTTCTACATCCACATGCCAAGGTAGTAATCCTTATTCCAATATGACACAGTCAGACATTCATAGAGGTAATTTTTATTGTTATGCTATTATCAAATATCTACATGCACACATTTTATTTATTATTACATCCTTTTCAAAGTTTGTTCTACAGTCAACTTATATATAGA
Source organism: Glycine soja (assembly GCF_004193775.1). Lineage (NCBI taxonomy): Eukaryota > Viridiplantae > Streptophyta > Magnoliopsida > Fabales > Fabaceae > Glycine > Glycine soja. Next base: position 8,857,693 of record NC_041004.1, read on the forward strand.
ATGCCAAATTGTCTGTTTATTATGCAGATAAACATGAGAGAGCAACTAACACTACACAGCATAATCAATTTGTCGCCCATGATAGCTCACATTCCACCGATAATGATGTAAATATGACACAAGAAAAGATCAATATAAGTATTTAGCAACTTATTTAACACAATTTTAATGTTTGATTTTGGTGTTGTTTGGCAATTATAAGGCAGTTGTTGCAGAAATCAAACTACTCATGGACAAATATGCTGAAAGAAGGAAGCGTAGGCAAAGTATTTTACAAGAACGGAAAAAACAACGTTCAGCTACTAATGGTAGTACTTAATACAGATTTCTAATTTGTAATTTGTAATACATTTATACATTATTATTGTTCATATCATATTAATATTATATTATACTTACAAAAACTATTGTTATAGAAAACTTGCAGTCTAACTCACAATGTAGTGCAACCATTAACGATAATAATAACCCCGCTACAAGCTTCCAATGTACACCACCATCACACAAAACTTTATTTATGAATGATTCTAGACATTGCTCAAAAAGACATACAATCAATGTTTCTTCCATCCAGAGAAATTTGATGTCATCTTATGACAATCAAAAAAATATAACAACTGCTTTTACATCCACATGCCAAGCCAGTAATACTTATTCCAATATGACACAGTTGGACATTCACAGAGGTAATTTTTATTGTTATGCTATTATCAAATATCTACATGCACACATTTTATTTATTATTACATTCTTTTCAGATTTTGTTCTACAGTCAACTTATATATAGAATGTCAAATTGGCTGTTTATTATCCAGATGAACATCAGACACCAATTAACACTACACAGGATGATTAATTTGTCGGCGATGACAACTCAGATTCCACTGATGATGATGTAAATATGACACAGGAAAACATTGATATAGGTATTTATCCATCATTTATATTTTTTTATATTCTGTTTCTTCGATGATCAAATAAATAAATCAAATATTTTCGGCTGATGTGTGTTATACCATATCAATATGCATAGAATACTCATTAAATGACCCAACAATAGATGATCTTGATGATTATGATGAACAAACCTTTCTATCTGCCTCATCTGTATACCAAAATACAGGTTTGATCTTCCAACTATAAAATATATTCAAATGTGTTTGATATATTTAATTATTATTCATCCCTTATTTATAGGTGGTACTTACATTGATATCAGAGATCCTGTATGAGAATGCCCACATTGTAAGGCTATGATGTGGTATGATGAGAGGATAAATAAAGACAAACAAACAAACAAACCAAGGTTTTCATTATGTTGTTCTGATGGAAAAATACAATTGCCTCTGTTGCATGAACCACCCCATCCATTAAATCACTTACTTTTCAATAACCAGGATCCTAAAGCTAAGAATTTCCAGCAGTACATACAAATATATAATCTAATGTTTGCCTTTACATCTCCCGGTATCAAATTTGACAAATCCTATAACACTGGAAAAGGACCTCCAACTTTCCGTATACATGGACAAACACATCATCTTATTGGAAGCCTCCTCCCTATGCCTAATAACCCACCTAAGTTTGCACAACTATATATTTATGATACAGACAATGAGATCATCAACAAACTTTCACAAAACCCGTTAGTATTCATACTTATGTCACACATGTAAAAAATTACATATTCAAATAGCTGTGTATACTGTTCTGGCTAATTTTTTATTTACAGGATGCATGATATGCTTGATGAACAGATTATCATTGCAATCAAAGACATGCTTGATCATCACAATCACTATGCTCAAAGGTTTCGAATGGCAAGGGACAAATTGCATTCTACTGCAGCTCCAGACCTGAAGATGAAACTCATTAGTCAAAGACAAACAGACGGAAGGTTGTATAACTTACCAACTACCACTGAAGTTGCTGCCTTGATTGTTGGTGATGAACACTCAGCTGATAAAAGAGATATTATAATAGAAAAACAATTCGTACTTCTGAAGAGAATACATGAACTTCATCCGGCATATTTGTCTTTGCAATATCCACTTTTATACCCAAAAGGAGAAGATGGTTACAGACTAAATATACCTCACAAAGATCATGCCAATATACATGCTGCAAAGAGGAAACAAGTCACATTGCACGAATATTTTTGTTACCGCCTACAGTCAAGAACAAATGAAGCACAGACTATACTTCATTCCAGAAGATTATTTCGGCAATGGATTGTTGATGGATATTGTATGATTGAGTCTCAAAAACTAAACTATGTCAAAAAACATCAACAACAACTCAGGGTTGACAAATACATCAATTTAACTGGCTCTAATGATCATTTTGAAACACTTGGTAGGGACAGAGGAAAGAGAATCATACTACCAAGTAGTTTTGTTGGTAGTCAAAGATATATGGAGCAACTGTATTTTGATGGCATGGCAATTTGTGGACATCTTGGATTTCCTGACTTATTCTTAACAATGACATGTAATCCAACATGGCCAGAAATACAACGTAAGGTCACACAATCCAATCTGACCCCTAATAATTGCCCTGATATTATCACACGAGTTTTCAAAATAAAACTCAATCAATTAATGAATGACTTAAAACATGGCAATATCTTTGGCAACATTATTGGATGTAAGTAATAAAAAATTCTATGACTTTTTCCCTACTTTCTAAATTGATGTTTATAATATCACTGATGCAAGTTTATTACAAATATTTATACAATTGAGTGACAAAAAAGAGGATTGCCACATGCCCACATTTTAATTTTTCTGCACCCTTCAAACATGTTACCAAACCCACACGATATTGATCAAATGATTTCAGCAGAAATACCTGACAAACAGACCCAGGCACAATTATTTGAAATTGTGTCCAACCATATGATGCATGGACCATGTGGGTTTGCAAATAAAAAATCACCATGTATGGTCAATGGAAAGTGCATTAGATGTTTTCAAAAAAAATTCCATGGAGCAACAATTGTTGACCAGGATGGATTCCCAGTTTATAGGAGAAGAAATGATAGACGTACAGTAATGAAAAGTGGAATTGAACTAGATAACATATTTGTTGTACCATACAATCCACAACTCTTATTAAAGTATAAAACACACTTAAACATGGAATGGTGTAATCAAAGTACATCCATTAAATATTTGTTCAAATACATCAACAAAGGTTCTGACCGTATCACAGCTTTTCTTGGAAATCAAGATGAAATTAAGCAATATCTCGATTGCAGGTATCCTTCTATTCTCACCTGATTCAATTAACAAAATCATTTAACATAAATTAATTTATTTGATGTGATATGTTTAACTCAAACTTACCAATATTTGATTCTATCTTCAACAATATATGTGTGCTGCTTGAATCATTAGATATGTATCTCCCCCAGAAGCATGTTGGAAAATTTTTGCATTCCCAATGCATGTGCGTTCCCCGGCAGTGGAGCGGCTATATTTCCACCTTGAAAATCAACAACATGTTTACTGGACAGATGATCAACAAATAGGTGAAGTCCTATCAAAAAACACAATCAAAGAATCCATGTTCACAGCCTGGATGCATTCTAACAAAATATGTTCTTATGGACGGGATCTTACATATCATCAATATATCTCAAGATTTGTTTATGTCGCCCGCAAAAGATGCTGGCAACCAAGAAAACAAGGGAATACAATAGGCAGACTCATATGGGTCCCACCTTCAGCTGGTGAACTGTTTTACCTTAGAGTGATGCTATCCACTGCCAAAGGTGCACAGTCTTACAATGACATCAGAACAGTCAATGGTCTGGTATATCCTACATTTAGGGAACCATGTTTTGCAAAATTCTTTCTAGGTAATGATCAAGAATTTATTAGTGCTTTACGGGAAGCTAATAATTGGGGTACTGCACACTACCTAAGAAAATTATTTGTCAAGCTTTTATTTATGAACACCATGGACAAACCAGAATATGTTTGGCAACAGACATGGCAATGGATGGCAGATGATATCATATTCAATCATAGAAAACAAGGTGATTTTATATATTCTAAATAAATATTGTTTACTCATAATCATTATGTTTATTATTTTACTAATCACAGGTATTCGCCTTACTGAAAAGGAAATAATTCATTTATGCTTAATTGAGATTGAGAATATGCTACAAGCCAACATAAGGAGCTTGCGAGATTTTTCATCCATGCCATACCCAATAGGATATGCATGAAACAAACATCATAATAATCTGATCCATAATGAAATGGCATATGACAAACAAATGCTAGCAGAACAATATAACACGCCATACCAATTGCTCACAGTTATTCACAAATTATGACACATTTGATATAGCAACTCCTTAATCACAATAGTATATATTACTATTTGTTAATATGTGAATATATAATTACAGATGAGCAAAAAACTATTGTCGATACCATTATGTCTGTGGTTAACACTCAATCAGCTGCAGTTTACTTTCTCTATGGATATGGTGGAACTGGCAAAACATTTGTTTGGACAACCTTATCATCTGGTATACGCTCCAATGGTGGAATTGTTTGTACAGTTGCTTCAAGTGGAATTGCTTCATTACTATTGCCTGGTGGTCGGACCGCACATTCCAAATTTGCTATACCAGTCCCTGCAACAAAAAATTCAACATGCAATATTCATCAAGGCAGTGAGTTAGCTGAATTATTAAAGGTTACAAAACTAATAGTTTGGGATGAAGCACCAATGTGTCACAAATTTGCATTTGAGGCACTAGATAAAAGTCTTAAAGACATCATGCAAAACAATCTTCCTTTTGGTGGAATTGCTTCATTACTATTGCCTGGTGGTCAGACCGCACATTCCAAATTTGCTATACCAGTCCCTGCAACAGAAAATTCAACATGCAATATTCATCAAGGCAGTGAGTTAGCTGAATTATTAAAGGTTACAAAACTAATAGTCTGGGATGAAGCACCAATGTGTCACAAATTTTCATTTGAGGCACTAGATAAAAGTCGTAAAGACATCATGCAAAACAATCTGCCTTTTGGAGGGAAAATTATCGTTTTTGGTGGAGATTTCCGACAGATCTTGCCAATTGTTCCAAAAGGTAATCGCTCAGACATCATCCATGCAACTATAAATGCATCATACATTTGGGACCATTGCCAAATTCTTAAACTTACAAAAAACATGAGATTGCTATCAAATGCTCTCCAACAGCCCAACAATGAAGAACTCAAACAATTTTCACTTTGGCTACTTGACATAGGAGATGGGAAAAATTGGATAATATAATGACGGATTTTCAGAAATCACTATTCCAGATGAGTTTCTTATAAAAAAATTATGATGATCCTATTCATGCTATTGTTGAAGCCACCTATCCCAGCTTGATAGATAACTACAGTGACACAGATTACTTGCAAAAAAGAGTTGTTCTTGCCTCTAAAAAAGAAATTGTTGACAAAATAAATGATTATGTCCTATCACTTATACCCAATAACGAAAAAGAGCATTGTAGCGCAGATAATATTGATAAATCAGATGAATTGCTCAATCCTGCTTTCGCATTATTGCCACCTGAATTTCTGTATTCATTGCAAACATCAGGTATACCTAATCATAAATTAAAACTCAAGGTTGGAACTCCAATCATGCTAATACGAAATCTCGACCAGACTGATGGCCTGTGCAATGGAACTAGGCTCATTATCACCAAACTCGGATCTAATGTGATTGGGGCTGAAGTAATTACTGGGCCTAATTCAGGAAATAGGACATACATACCCAGAATAAATATGTCTCCTTCTGAATCTCCATGGCCATTCAAACTTATAAGGAGACAGTTTCCATTCATAGTTTCTTATGCTATGACTATAAACAAATCTCAGGGACAATCATTACACCACATAGGATTGTATTTGCCACACCCAGTTTTTAGTCATGGCCAACTATATGTTGCACTCTCAAGGGTTAAAAGCAAAGATGAACTTCATATTCTCATTCATGACAATGACGGTAATCCAAAAAATATTACCACTAATGTTGTTTACAATGAAGTCTTTGCCAATTTATAAACAAGTATCCTTCCATCATACAATACAATTATGATGTCGCATCAATTACACCTTTCTGTTTGTTTGTTTTATTCAGTCTGACATATAACACATGTACTATGTATGTTGTTGCATTCCAAAATTGTTATACTGACTTCGGGGAATTCAATGCAACTTCAACAAATATATTTAATTCTACAAATATTATCTGAAAATTTATATTACATGGTCAATATCAAATTGTTTATTTCATGGTAATTTATTTATATAAATGCAAATCATACAATTATTTACGAAATACATGTTGGTTTTCTTTGTTTCTTTGTTTCTCCATCTTCCTTTTTCGTTCCTCTCCATTCATCTTCCTTCATATTCTGTTTTCTTTGTTTCTTTGTTTCTCCAACTTCCATTTTCCTTCGTCTTCATTCCTCTTCATATTCAGTTTTACTCCTTTTATTCAGTTTGACATATAACACATGTACCATGTATGGTATTGCATTCCAAAATTCCTATACTGACTTCGGGGATTTCAATGCAACTTCAACAAATTTATTTAATGCTGTAAATGTTATCTGAAAATTTATATTACATGGTCAATATCAAATTGTTTATTTCATGGTAATTTATTTATATAACTGCAAATCATACAATTATTTACGAAATACACGTATAAATCCATATTATGGTTGATTAAATTGAAATCCTTTTTTATTTAATGTGATTTAACGAAAATGTTTTCCAACTACCTGGACCACCCCTGCATATTTTGTATTCGTGCTTACACTCCTATACGATTGGTTTTTACACTTCCACTTAGTCTACAAATAAGTCCAACTTCAATCCTTTAATATTTAATATGAATGATATGATATGATTTAATTTAATGAAAATGTTTTCAAAGTCCCTAGGGTCCTGGACCAACCATCCACAGTTTGTATTCGTGCTTCCAGTCCTATACCATTACCTTTTGAACTTCCACTTAGTCTACAAATAAATTCAACTTATATTCACTGCCAAATTAAAATTACACCAACGAATCCGTATTCCTAATAAATACACTGCACAATTGCTGCTCAACCCTTACTTTTCCCGATACGTAGATACTTCCTACACGCTTAATATTCCTGCTTACTCTGCTATTAGATTGCCTTCTGAACTTCCACTTTGTCTAAAAAAAAAACTGCTTTCCCATCCCACATAAAACTTACACCACTAAGGCACCATCGTAATAAATGCACTAAGACAATTAGTGCAGTTGTATCTCCCTATACTACATCAAATGTAATCATTATCGGGAGACGTCAGTGTTGTATAGGGTTGTGACTCTTCACAACTCTTTTTTGCATCTTTCAACAACAAAGAGTCACCATTTAATTTGTTAATTAAATCAGTCATTATATCGATATAACACCACTGCCACTTACAACACTTCTATACACATATATCTATCTATACTACACTTCCTATTCATCTTCTTCGCATCCTGCCAAACCAAACTAGACTCCCTATTCATCTTCTTTGCATCCTTATGGCCACTTCCGCATCACGCTCCACTATTGTAATTTATTTCCTCTTCTTCTCATTTTCATCTTTCTTATATCAGTTTCCTCTATTCCTTTGGTTACTTAATATTTTCACATTATTCGTATAGTTCCCATGCAATGCAATGGACAACATAAGATTCACCGCACCCTTCAAAGTTCAGAAGGTAACATTTCACATAAAAAATCGTTTTCTACTTAACTGCATTTCCATTTTTTTTCAACTGCCTCACCTTACTTTCTTTGCCTACAGAACCTTCTCCAAGTTCCTTTCTCTTATCACAGACAATGGCTCCGGAACTACCCCAAATATGTTTTATTCCACTGCGATGGCGAGATACATTTCATTCGGGTAAGAACACATGGTACTAATTGCTTTTTTGCTGACGGCTTGAATGATTTTAGAAAGGCACACAACCTCAACGAAAGCATCATTCTACGTTTGGTTGCTGGTAACAAAAATACCACTTTCACCGTTTATATTGACGGACCTACACACCACCACTCCAGCCTAAAGCCCATCATATATAGAAGAAGATACATTTTCACAGCTGATATACTATAGTAGAACCTGCCTTTGGTGCGTTATACTACACTTTTTTCAATCTATCATAGTTTGTCGTTTCCTCATCAATTTGTTTAATCATCCTTTGTTTTGATGATACAGACACTTCCTGCAGCAGCTTCCAAATTTGTCTATGGCTCAAAAAAAAGTATTACCATCCACCACGGACTTCCAAAATCCACCAAATGGCCACTCAGCATCCACAATGACATGCCAGCTATTACAGAACCATGGTTCAACCTGATTCATGAAAAAAATTTAAGACCCGGAGATGAGGTAGCTTTTTACTACCGTTTTCATGAGCATGCATGGGAACTGCTCATCAGGAAAACCATCGAATGGGACAACAGCAACATCGACCTTGACTTTGACGAATAAGTTCTTTTATATTCATCTTTATTTTTTAAAAAGTTTAATATTTTGTGGTTTTTGTTTCCTGCTACTACCAGACAATTTCTTCACTATAACTGCACGATTCCTATCTTAATATTAACAATATTTACGTTCTCTTAATTTTTCTCAGCGCTCTGTTTGTCTTTTGATATTTATATTGATTTTGCGACCTTTGTCTTCCAAATTACGTTGAAGCACATACCTTTTGTTGGTATTTATACGAAAAAAGCGATAGGTCAATATTGGCTTCTAAATTAGATTAAATGATGAAATAAAATGATCATTTAAGTTTAAATTATATTATTCCATAATAATATAATGGTTGGAATTTCTGTTTCAAAAAAATGGTTGCAATTAGTAAAACTGTTTTGATCAAAAGTGTAGCCGCAAGATTAAACCTTCTATTTGTATGCTGCTGCCATTCGTTGTCTCTTTACCTTTTTCGGTTTCCTTTGCACTGAAGCACTGAAAACATGTGTCAGCTTTGTCTGATTTCGTTTTCATATACACTACTCTTTCTATTATGTTTTTTTGCACATTTGTATGTGGTCCGTTTTCAGCTTTATACGAAAAACCGGATAGCTCAATACTGCCACCACCTGTAACACATAACTAAAATTGTTCTAAAACATTATTTTTTATACATGATTAGATTTTTTTTTCTGAATTAAATTAAAATTTATTTAGGATCAGAATTAAATACTATTATTTATAGAGATAACAAAATTATTTAACATAACAACAAATTATTTGTATAGACTGAAACATTTTTTAAAACAAAGACTAAAACATAGTTTTTTTTATAAGTCTAAATTATCTTTTATAATCAAAATATTACTTTCATATGCCCACTAAACATTTTTTAAAACAAACACTACAAAATTATTTTAAAAATTTAGTCCCTCTTCACAATTAAATACATCTAAAATATTGTTTTTCAGAAAAACAAAATATTTTTTAATTTATTTCCTATGTTTCTTTTATATAATTTAAATCAATTTTAAAATATTTTCAACACAATCAACTCTTCATACAAATTATCTTTATGTTATTATATACAAACAGCATGCTGACAAATAATATTTATGTCACTTATAGTAAAATTATACAAACAGCACCCTGACAAATATTATTTATTCACTTACAGTCTAATGATACAAACAACACTCTGACAAATAGTATTTATGTCACTTATAGTAAAATACCGACCCGTGCATCGCACGGGCTCTCCACTAGTTTGTGAATATTTTTGCATTTTTATCGTACTATGTTTGCCAAGTTTTTGTTTTTGTTTTGTTTTAACGTGTTTGTGAGTTTTCTAACATTTTTCCCTTCCTTAATGGTGTTTTATTTTGTCTGCAGAAAAGATGCAGGGTATCACGTGCATGGATGCTGCCCTGGACGCAATGCGTCCACTTGGATTTAGGACACAACTGATTCTACGAACGGTTAATGAGCTTCTCGATGTTGGTTTTCTCTTTTCCGAATAGTTAAAGCAAAACAAGTGCTAAATATTTTGTTTTCATAATTTTGGTTTACTTTTTAACATGTGGTGTGGGGGCTTCTTCAGGTGTATGGTGGAAATCAAGGATGGTGCTTTATTGAAGAGGCCTATTACAAGCTCCTAATGGAGGCCAGTCGCTGCCATTGTTTTTACCGTTAAGAAGAAATTTAGTCACTCCGGTTCCGATAAGCCTGCTCCAGTTCTCGGTCCCCCTGGCGCCGTTGACCAAAAATACTGCAGTGCACTCAAAACCGCAATGCAATTCTTCGATGTTTAGAAATGTATTCATTCTTTAACCTTCTCTTCTTTTACGTCCTTTTCCCCGTTCTTTTCATTTCAATATTTCACAATGTGGCTCAATACATATTTATCAAGGCATTTATTTTATTTCCCCTGAAATATGGTATGCTAATGCTTTAATGGTTAATTGATTAATGTCATTCAGCTGGGAGGTTAGTTGACAGTAAAATATCTTGGAGAGGGAATTCGGCTCTTAAGGATGGGAGCCAAGCGAAGTTGGATCTATCAAAAGGGATGTATGATGCTAGGGATAACATGAAGTTTGGTTTTCCGATGGCTTTTATGGCCACAGTGCTGTCTTGGTCCATTCTGGAATATGGAGATCAAATGGATCACGTTGGCCAGTTAGACGCCGCTCAGGATTCGCTCAAGTGGATCACTGATTTTCTCATCAATGCTCACCCTTCTGAGAATGTTCTTTATATTCAGGTTATTGTGTTTTTCAGCTTTCGTTTCATGCCTCATTTCTGTGCAAGTTGGCCAATGTGCATCTGTGCATGCATTAGTTTATTATCTTTTGTCTTCTTACAAGGACATGGACACTCTTACTACTTAATGATTATTGGAATGTTCTTTATGGTTAAACTGTAGGATTTGACTTTGATCCATCTATAGTGCAAGAGATTTTACACAATCAGTGAATTATATGATGCCACCTGTTTGAAAAACAATTAAATGCTTTAGCAAGCAGTGTAAAGTATTTATTAGTTACGACAATTATGCAGCGTACTGTGGTTTCCTTACAGTGAAAATCTGTTACATTGACAGCTAATCAAATTTAAAATTAGATCTATATTGTTGTTCTTCCTATTTGTAAGGTTATTGGTATGTTTGTGGTGTTAATCCCATGCCAGGCCATGAAGTTAGATAAGGGATTTTGTTCAGGGCAGGCTATTGATTTGAGATTTTCTAGATTGGAAAAAAATGAAGAAATAGGAGATAAACAGTTCCAACTATCCAGTGCTGGTCAGAGGGTTCGGTGGTACTGGTACTGCTAGAGTTGCTATGGTGGCTCATGGCTCCTCCACCCTTTATGATTTGGAAGGCAGGGCCTTTGTACAGAGTCATAACCATAGCTCCTGAAACTGTTATGACGGTTCCAATGACCTTGGCTACACTGTGAAATTTTCTCAAGTTCACCTTCTCTAGCCTGCACGTACGTTGGTAGAATCATTTCCATCTCATTAGATTCACTAGAATAAATCTTGAACAATGAATAACTAAGAAAATCGGGAGAATCTTATTTGATATGCACATGTCTTGACAAAAAAAAAAAGGTTGTTTAATCCAACTTGCACACGCGATAGCATTGGACTACATGGAATCAGTTAATCAATTAGCTTTAATATATTTTAAGAATGAATATTGCAAAGAGTGTGGATATGATATGGAACAAAATAGTTTGTGACATCATTTGTCAAGTAGCGGCCCCATGTCATGCATGCAGGGTGGCTTCTATAGTGTTTTGATTTGATCCTATTATTATTCTTTGGAATGCCATGCCACTAGCTAGGAACTAGCCTTATTTCTTTGCGTAAGCACGCAAACTTTGCATTAATATAATGGTGAACAGTGATTGAATCATCTTTTACCTGAAAACGAGTGCCATTACAAAAGTAATGGCCGGGAGGACATTAACAGTGGTGGATGCAAACGTTGTTGAGGTCATTTTCATCCCCATGTTGTACAAGTTCTGATCTAGCACTGGCCTGTTCCATTTCATCACCAACAAACTTATTAATTATACAAAACCACAAGAAAAATTTCATCTCTAACTTTTTTTTTTATACAATTTATAGGATATATAAAATGTAACTGTAACCAAAATGATTTTAAAAAGACTCGGGGAAACCTTTATCTATAGGTTAAAAGAGACATTATAACTGTAGAGGGTTTGATTTAAATTATTTGAGGATAATTTAATTGAATAAACATAAAACTTTCTTCATCCTCTAACTCTTAAATTTTAGATGCAAGTTAAAATTTGATAAAGAAGAAAATTTTCTTCCATTCTCTTCTTCCCCTTCCAAAATTTTAAATCAGACAAAAAAAAATATAAATTCCTCTTTCTTCATTATTTAACTAATTTAGTTCACCTATTTTTAAAATGAAGCTGATTTAGTTTTGTGGTGTTTTTCTATCTAGAATTCTAAATTCTAATTTTCTATTTAAAATCTTCACAAATTCAATTGATTATTGTCAATCTATTTTCCAGAATAGTTACAAATTAAAATTTAAATACAAAGCAAAATTGAGCAAAATTGAGTTACATTAATTTTACCCCACTTTCAAAATGGTTTTACATCAATTTTTTTAAAAAGGCAATTTCAAGACGTCTTTGATTGTGTTTTTGTTTTTTTAATCTATTTTTTACAATAATTTTTAAAATAGAGATGTTTTGATTTTTTTTAGTTTTTTAGTCATCATAACATTGCATTAGTATAAAATATTAATTAATTTTACTAATGACTACTTTTTTATAAAGGCATATATTTATTACTACTAAATAAGTTATTTATACTAATACAACTCAGTTTTATTTATTAATATTATCTTATTTATATATACTAATAATATTAACTATCAAATACTAAAAAAAAATATATAATAATACTAAAATAAATACAATATTTAAAGTTAGAAACTTGGATAGTGAAGTGATCCCATCAAAGTCATGGAATAATCTACAAGAGAGAATGATCCTATGATTTGTGCTCCAAAATGTGGTTTCAATTGAGTTTTGATCCTTAACATCTATCCAGCTATTAAGTAAGGGGAACACATTCAAGCTCAACCTCCAACTCACCCCTCTCAATATTTTGTAGCCTATCTGAGATTTCCTGTTTGATTTTTCCTTCATCAAGAGATATGATACCATCTCTAATAAGGGTGTTGTCGTTGCTTGCTACAAATTTCCCAAGTTGCAATATATTTAATGTTTAATATTTAATTGATTCATGTTTCAACCTTATGGATTTATCTCTTATTTCTTCATTCTTATTAATTTGTGTTTCATTTTCTACTTTACAATTGCAATCATACTATTCTCATATTTCTTTATTCGTTATTCGCTTCTGTGATCTCTTCTCTTCACCATGAGTAAGTTAGGGCAACCACGGGATTTGAAGACGTTAGTGTTCCTTTCATTTATAACTTGAATTTTTTTTATATAAAAAAAAAATATCATGCTCTATTACACTCACTGCGTATTGATATGCAATTATTTGATTTTTGTTTGTTGTAAGCATTTATATTATAAATGTTAAAATTATTTTTATTATTTGTTCAATTCTTTGGTTTTGAAATAGGTAGCAACAATTCCTTGAGAGAGAAAAAACCAAGAAAAAGAGATTGGAGAAGTTCTGATAAAAAAACATTTATATTATTATTATCATTGTTGTTGTTGTTGTTGTTATTATTATTATGTAGACTTTGTTCTTCTATAGTTTCTTAGTTTATTTTCTAATTAGAGAATAAATAAAAAGGATTAGCGAAGAAAATAAATTGTCGCTTTGTTGAGTGGATGTGTAACTTGACGCGCAATATCAACAAAAGATATTATTATTATTATTATTATTATTATTATTATTATTTAGTTATAGTTATTTGTTTCATGTTTTTCCTTCCTTACTAATTTTTCCCGATTTTTCCCCTTTCTGATTTTTCCGCTTGCAAGGTGATCCACGAAAAAACATTCGGCCGACAAGTTTCTTTCTTTGTGCTTTGTTTTATGCATTATTATTATTATTATTATTATTATTATTATTATTATTTTGATCGAAGGTTCAAGCTATTTGAGAGGTACTTCAACTTCAAATTTCATGCTATTCTGCTATAGATTTATCTCTTCTTTCTTCATTCTTATTAATTCATGTTTCATTTTCTTCTTGAAAATTGCAGTCATGTTATTCTTATATTTCTGCGTTCGTTATTCGCTTTTGTGATCTCTTCTCTCCACCATGAGTAGATCAAGGCAACCACGAGATTTGAAGACGCTAGTATTCGTCTTAATTTTTCACTTGAATTTTTTTAAAATAAAATATCACGCTCTGTTACACTCGCTATGTATTGATATGCAATTATCTGATTTTTGTTTGTTGTAAACATTTATATTATAAATTTTAAAATTATTTTTATTATTTATTCAATTCTTTTATTTTGAAAGAGGTAGCGGTAATTCCTAGAGAGAGAAAGAGCCAACAAAAAGAAATTGGGCAAGAAAGCTCTGCTAAAAAAACATTATTATTATTATTATTATTATTATTATTATTATTATTATTATTATGATGATGATGATGATGATGATGATGTAGGCTCTATTCTTCTATAGTTTCTTGCTTTATTTTCTAATCAGAGAATAAATAAAAAAGATTAGGAAAGAAAATAAATTGATAATTAGAAGACAAAAGGATTGGGATGACAATGACACTGATTAAACTACCTTTTGTAGTTTACAATTTTTGAGAAATGTTTTTGAATGATGTACTTTGAACAATTAGTTAATTATAAATATTAACTTTCTTCATAATTTACTTCTGAATTTAATTTTAAGCCTATATTGCAATTTAAAAGGCTTACAAAGTAACTTGAGGATTCTAGAAACGTTGCATGTTGTGTTCTTGATATGACTCTCTTCTCATCTATCTCGTCGTCGTTCCTTTAGGATATATCTTAGCCTCCACCGCCACATTTATCTCTTCTTCTTTAGGATTCACATTTCTCTTGCTCCGCCACAACACACTCACCTTCAGGTATTTCCTTCTTCCTTTTTGCATTTCTCTGTCTCCACTGCAACACACTCACCTTCAGGTATTTCCTTTTTCCTTTTTGTTTTTCTTTTTCGTTCACTGCTTTGTCAGTTAATAGAACATGAACATGGATTTGAAATTGTTAATTTTTCTCTATTATTGCAGGTAATTAGAGGAAATAGTGTGGTCACTGTTGAGGTGCTTCAAATTCAAGTATTTAAGTGTAAATTAACAATTTTTAAGTGACCTAACAAATGTAAATATGGAGTAATTTATATTATAATTGACATGCTGTCATATATTTATAAAAAAACTATTTTACTTATTTGAAATTTCAATTCTCAATTTAATTACACTTTTTTTTTATACTTTTTAACCCTTTTAGTTTTAAACATTTATTTTGTTTATTATGTTTAAGCCTTATGAGATTCATCTTAATATAGTTTGTTAATTTTGTGATATGAAACAATTGTTTTGCATGAACATCAAGTTTCCTTAATCAAGTGATCCATGCGTATACACAGGTTTTAAATTCACATAAACATCAACCTTTGAAGTCTCTTAATCAAGTGACTCATACGTATGCACGGGTTTCAAATTCACATGAACATCAACCTTTGAAGTTTGGTTAATCAAGTGACTCAAACAATTTGACAATTGATCAACTCTACTATTTAGAACTATTTAATATAAATGTTAGTTCTTTTATCTTTTTACAATTTCTTTCTTTTTATTCTTCCATCGAAAATTATTTAGACAAAGACCCGTGCGTACGCACGGGTTACCACTAGTGTATATATATATATATATATATATATATATATATATATATATATATATATATATATATATAAACATGACTAGCTTTTTTCACAGGTAATTAAGAGCAAAAGAACTTGGTTATATCAAAACATGTGATTAATAGTGTTATGAAGCCATGAATGTTTAATAGCAATTAGCCACACATGAAATATAGTGTGTTTTGGATTATAGCGTCTGGGATTTGTGTTTGATCAAATTTTCTTATCTGTCTCAAAAGTAATTAATTGCGTGTTTGATTGAGGTTTATAAAATTAATTTTGAATGGAATTTGATTTTGTAAAGTTAATTTTAATTAAAATTGATTTTGAAGTGATATGATTAATATTTGGATGTTTTTAATAGAAAAATAAAGTTATGAAGTCAAATTCAAGATAAAATTTTAAATTTAACTCATAAGCTCCCTAAAGTTGTTTCAACTCATAATCATTTCTGGACCTTTGTCCAGCATGAAACCAAACATGTAAGGATTTGCCTAAAATCAATTCAAGACTCAAAATAAATATTTCTCCCATGCAAAACCAAACACACACGTTGAATAATTGCTTCTGAGTCCATAATTGATTTTGGATAATTTTTACATTTTTATTTAATGTTGGATAAGAATTGAGAATTGATTCTGAATTAAAACAATTTTAAGTAATTTTTACATTGAATTTAAAATTTTATACTAATTTTTACTAGTAACTTGATTTTATGATAAAAACATCCAAATTAAACATAAATCACATCACTTCAAAATCACTTTCATCCCTCATCGAAAAAGGCATGCACTAATGATTACTCTCTCTATTCCAAAATAAGTGTCGCATTTGTTTTCAATGTAATATTAATTGCTCTTTTCTACCAATGTCCTTAATAAATGTCAATTTAGTTTTTGAATCTAATATTAATATTATTCTCTTTTATCTCTTTAATAAATTACAAAAAGTACTACTCTCTTTCATTTATTTATTAAGTTTTATGATTCATGTAAAGTAACCTAAAACAACACTTTCTTTAAAGGTAATATTTAGTGTGAAATTGTTGTAATTTTACACTTCAACTTTAATTACTGTTGTTGATTTAAGGTGTTGACCGATTATTAATGTTTTAAATAAATATCATAATTGAGAAAATTGGTGCTTTTTTGTTTTATAAGTTAATTGGTACTTGTTTACACCAACATGTTGTAAACTACTATATTTTCCAAATATTTGATAGTTGGATATCATTACTTGTTTAATAAATATTTGAATTTTGTATTTGTTCCCTAATAAATTTTCATTTGTTCCCTAATAAGTATTTCGAAAGATGAGCCAATATTTGTTTCAAAATGTGAAATATAATTTCTGGCAATTATCACTTAAATTGTATTTTAAATTTTGAAACAGATTGTTAGCGGTTTTTCAGCCGCTACAAATCATCTTTCGAAATATTTAACGAACACTTTATCACTTAAATGACGACAAGGATCTAATGTAACACCTTAATTGAATCACACTAGTATGAGAGTGATCCAAAGGTTATACATATATGAGATTATACAATTGAGGATGACTTGAATGAATTAATTGGTATTGCATATACCAACAAGATGCATTTACTTTTTAGTGCTCCATCACTTAAGAACTCCACAGTTAAGCATGCTTGACTTGGAGTAGTTATAGGATGAGTGACCTTCTGGAAAGTTTCCCAAAAAGCATATGAGTAAGGGCAAAACATGTTGAAAAGTCTCGTGTTGGTTTGTGGGGATAGTAATTGATCCTAAAAGCAGCTGAAGTAGATTATCGAGGTCTCAAAAAGGACTACCTATAGAGGATTCTGACCAACAAAGAGTTGAGTGAAATGACATAGTGTGAAGTGTTGTAGTATGTGAGTCACCAAGAAGTAGACAATCAAGGATGCTACATCTGTCAACATCTAGTGGAAGGTTGCTAACTACAAGGACCTAAGACAAAAGTTTTCATAT
The DNA here is from genome assembly GCF_004193775.1 of Glycine soja. NCBI lineage: Eukaryota > Viridiplantae > Streptophyta > Magnoliopsida > Fabales > Fabaceae > Glycine > Glycine soja. The sequence goes on from NC_041004.1 coordinate 8,875,579, forward strand.
ATCATGGATAAAAAATGAATGAAAATTTTATTAGGGAACATATACAAAATTCGAATATTTATTAGAGATCATAAACATATTTTAGTCTAATTTTAAATTATGAAGCATTTTACTTTGATAATTAACATCGACTTTTAATGATTTTATTAAATGAATTTTTGAGTTTGATTTTTAATATATAAAATCTAATTTTTATCCATCCAGCAATTCAAACTAATTGTATCACAACTTAAAAAAAAAGATTAATTGTATCATAGTTTGAATTGGTTTCTTCATAACTCTGCAGAGGAGCTACCAGGTAACTTCGAACTTGTCCCTTTCTTCCTTCATCCATCCGGAACCAATAAACTAATCTTATATCTCTTTTTTTATATAGTTTATTGACTGTCATCACATGTATAACTCAGCCCAATTTTTTTTTTTTTTTGCTTATACGAATTTCTGTTTTTTTTTATTTATAACAAAGAGATCAAAAGGCTTAACTTTTGCAATGGTTCAGCCTAAAAGAAAAAAAGAACATGAACAAGAAGGTAATATAAATGGAAAAGAAAAAAATAAAGAAGGATGTTACCCAATATTTCCAGCAAAGGAAGTGATGATCCTAGAACTGGAGCTCTGATAACCAAATGATATGAACCTTGATTGCACAATGGCTGACTTAGGATCGTCTAGGATTAAACCTTGATGGAAAATTTGGAAATTGATTAAGAAAAGGATGAGAAATTGGCAAGATTCAAGGTTTGGGCGGTGGCAAATTTCCTGGGTCTTAATAAGATGGATCTTGACATAAAATGGATGAATGGGATGGTAAAAACGTAGGTTAAGTGGTGGCTGAACAGAAATATAGAAATGGTCATAACTCAAGCTATAGGGCTCCAAATGGGGTGATTCCAAAATGAGGTGAAAGGTCTCGTTTTGAGTTTCAATTTAGGCTCAAGAATCACTTAATTTGAACGAGTAAAACGAGAGTTATGGTCACGAGATAATTCTGGGCAGAATTGGATTTTCTGGAAATTGTGGTTTGAAGGAACAAGGTTGAAGATGAAATGGTGGAAAGGAAGAATCACTCTTTCCAGCAAGGGCAACACACAAAGGACGTGAAAGACCTTTGATATAGTCAGGGTGTTCTTGAATCACTCAAGAACTTAGGAGAATCACTCTCACTAAGATAAAAGAGATAAACTCTAATTTTTTTGAATAAAACTCAACTTGTCTTTACTGATAAAATGGTTAAGCTTATATAGAAGCTTTACATTAGATTTTAGTAATAATCCACTAACCTAGAATTAAAAAAATTAATGTCATTAACCTAGGGAATTAAAAGAACTTAATGGTTGAGTGTAACTGAAATTGTGGCAACCAAAAGTCACCCCAACAGCCATCAAGTCAGCCACCATTTGGTCTCCCAAAAGGTTGATGCCTAGGTTGCTAATTGGGCCTTTATTACAACTTGAACTAAACCTAACTAAAGCCCTTTTACTTGATTAACCAAAACATATTTTTGGTTAGCCAACTTTACAAGGATTGGGCCATTATTTAGACAAACTAAACACTCTAAAATTGAGACAAAGTGGTGCCATTTAGTCCTCCTCCATTTGGGCCATGATACAACTCACAACCTTGGACTTTTCTCCTTGAAACTTGGGCTTGTATTCAAATAGTATGGACAGAACTTGTTGAAGAGCTTCCTTGGCTTTCCTTGCTCTAGCCATTGTCATAGGTCCTCCAAGTCCTTCAAGTGGATCCTTGCCCTTGCTCTTGGTCATGTCCTCATCAAGTACACTCCTCATCATCCTTGACTTGGTACCGTGATACTTCACACCTAGGGCATTTCGGAATTTCTTGAAATTCATGTCTATACAATATGCAATCATTTGAGCAAGCATGAATCTTTTGATACTCCATACCCATCAGACATAGTATCTTCTTCACCTGATAGTAACTTTTAGGCAATGTGTTTTCCTCTAGAAGCATATCGTGCACAACTTGAAGCAGTGAACTAAAGCTTTTGTCACTCCACCCGTATCTGGCCTTGACATTAACTAGATGTAACACTGCCAACAATAGTGTCAAAGAATTCTTGCACCCCGGATGCAAAGGCTTCTTTGAATCAGTTTGCAATGTATCATACATAGAGGCATGTGCTTGCTAAAAGACTCTTGTCCAAGATCACGAATCATATCCTCTAAGCGATATCCCATTTCTACATCAAATGGTTCAGATTGAGACCCCCTCTGCATGTCTGTTAATTCACCATGCCATATCCACATGGTGTAATTCTTCTTAATTCCATCACACAACAAATGGTCTCGTATGTCGTCCAGCATTGGTCGTCTCCTGTTCAAACAATTGATGTAAGGACAAAAATATTTTTTGTCCTCATCCGGTTGACTTCTTTCGGAAGTAAATTGCAAGAACTGATCAACGTCTTCCTCATATGCAGGGCTAATGCGATTTTCGTTCATCCAACTTCGATCCATCTAAATAATAAATTTGTGATACTCACAAAGTCATTCCATGCATCAAAATCTAACCTTTTCATTATAGGTGTGGCCCTATCCCATTCAGGAAGACATTTTTTATGGTAGCTTCATACGTCAAGGTTAAGTCTCTTGTGTTAAATTTGACAAAATTTCGGCAGCATTTCACATTGGTCTCCAAGTACATGACATGAAATTAGTTAGATTAATTCCCTAATAATCAAGTATGCACTAAGAGAACAACTAGAAATGCATTGTACCAAACTTTCATCCAATTTAACAAAGAAATCTTAACCTTAATGCATGAATCTACCATAAAAATATGAGTCTCCCAAAATTGTCCAAATGGGCAATTCAAGATTCAATACAACGATTAATGCAAACTATCCACAAGAATCATTGTATTGAATCTCAAACAGAAATCTAAGGTCCACTCATGATAAACATTAACTATATGCACAACAATAGTCATTAATCACATAAAACAACATAAAAATGGACTGTAACATAAACCAAGCAAAGAAAAGTACCTGTGATAATACTCAGTATCAATAGTCTCCAACAATGAATACCATCAATGATGAGGCAAACATAAAAATGATAAGGGTTTGCAAGCTTATGCTGTAGCAAATAAGGGTTCAATATGTTTCTATAGAAATGACTGACATATAGATAAGACAAAAACATCAAATTTTCCAATCATAGGAACCTATGAACTAGAATGGAATAAACACGTGAATAAGCCAAGTTCAATGCATACAAACTAGAGAATTCTTTATTGGCATAAATAATCATTGCCTCTAACTAACAAAATTTGTAGCAGTCTAGTAGTTCAAATTAAATTGGCATGTAGCCAATGGAAGAAAAGAGTGAAGTTTACAAGCATTACTCTACTGATGGTGGCGATGTAACTGGGGTTGCAGGTTATATATTTTTATTTACATTAAACTTTAACACAAGGCTTACCTTTGCTTTTGAAGTGGAGACTGGTTGTGGCTAGGCTTCTACTGATGCTAGCTTGTACTGAGGAGCAATGGCTTACAATTCTGCACTACAAACACAAAATTAGAAACAACTATTCAAAGCCATTTTATGTTTACCAACTTGGCCAATCAAAGAGTCTAGGAGACTAACAAGACAAAACACACAAAATAAAGCTTGTCATCACAATGAACTGTGAGGCTAATAATTAAAACCATAAACCTAATAAAACACCAAAATTTCAAAAAATATTTCAACATGGGGTTTGCTGATTTTGTACATATACCTTGGGCAATGGACATGTGTTAAAATGCTTACCAGGGACAATTCAGTAATTTAATTACGTTGAAGGACTAAGTTCATAATGCTGGCCACATGTTGTTATCAAGTAAAAACAAATAAAACTGGCATAATCTGTTTACTAGGGCTATACCTATAAAATCCTAGACTTGCCAGAATACATCAATCATTGTTTACATCCTTCCTTTTTAGTTATTCTAATTTATGTTTTCATTGAAGAATAAAGATAAGTTTGCAGATTATATATGTAAGAATATTTGACATTATCTTATGTAAGGCTTTAACTAACAATAAACTAGGTACAAACTTGATTAGGCCAGACCCACATACACACATGTGGCATGATTTGATTGGTGATGATATCAGTATAAGATTGCAGGTGCAATCCAACATATTACTCAACAATTCCATATTTTGTATGTGCGATCATAATCCACCTGCAATGTTGTGATATTTTGATAGATTCATATTTGTTTACAAATTGAGTTGACCTGATTCAAATACTCTCAATTGTGATAAAAACCAATTTGAAGTTGAGGGAGACCACCCTAACAATAAGAGAGGAGGTTTGTTTTACAAAATTCTCAGCTGGGTCAAAGACTAAACTAGTAATAAGTATTTTTCTAACTTTTCCTTGTTTACGTGCATTGTCCTCTTGTGAATACAACCACTAAGTAAACGGGAATTTGAGTTGAACAACAAAGAACAGAAATTGCTTGATTTGTATCATATAGCTGAGAGCCAAGAAGGGTCAATCAAGGCAGCTTTGGTAATGGTACACTTTGGTTCAACATGAGCAAGAAGAAGAGTAAGATTGATTTTGGGCTTAATGATACCAGACTTAGCACGAGTACACATAGGGTTGACATTTGGAAGTTTTTCCAATGAAGAAATAGTATTGAGAGAAGCTAGGCTGGTATTTGGGTGCTGATCGGTGCTGAGATTCTGAACAATATAGGTGGGATTTGGGTTCTAAATAGTATTTGTGGGATTTAGGTTCTAAATAAGCTTGGTGGGTGGGATAAATAAATTTTTAGGGATAATAAATGGAGAAGCAGATTGTGGGAAAGGTAAAGGAGGGGAAAGAGAGGGTAATGAAAACAGTGTTACTAGGTACATGGGTGTTGGAATTGGTCTAGGAACTAGATAAAACAATATGAGTGGAAGGAGGTTTAAGTAAGTTGAAGGTAATTAAGGAAGGTTCAAGCAAGAGAGTTGGATAAGGAAATTTATCTTCATTAAAAATCGCATCCTTGGAGATGTAGATTCTACCATAAGCAGCTAGGCACTTGTAGCCTTTATGAGAGGGGGAATAAGCCAAGAAGACACATTCCTGAGATTTGAATTGGAACTTGTGCTTGTTGTATGGTCTAAGAAAGGGGAAACATGACCAACCAAACACCCTAAGAAATGAATAATCAGGAAGTTTGTTGATCAGTTTCTGATAGGGAGCCCCATTGTCAATAGCTGGAGATGGCAACCTGTTGATCAAGTAAATGCTGGAAACAAAGGCATGATCTAGTAGTGTAGTGGCAGTTTGGCCTAAGAAAGAAGAGTGAGACCAAGCTCCACTATGTTCCAGTGCTTGCATTCAACTACACCATTTTGATGGTGAGTATGAGGATAAATGAGCCTATGCTAAATACCATTTTGGGTAAAGAACATAGTAAAGGGTCTGAACTCCCCTCCCCAATCAAATTGCACAACCTTAATGGTAGACTTAAATTGATTAAAAACCATTGTTTTAAAAAGTTTAAAGGTCTCTAAGGTGTTAGAATTATTTTTGAGTAAATAGAACCAAGTAAACCTGGTGTGAACATCCACAAAAGCCACATAATATCTTAAGCCTGAGGGGGATGCAAAGGGTGCAAGACCCCATAGATCTTTGAAAACAAGCTCAAAGGGTGCAAGACACTAGTTCATTCCATCAAGTGCTCTTAAAGAAAAATATCAAAGCCTGTTATCTTTTGAAAAGGAATTAGAGTTAAATAAAATTCTTTTGCAAAAGGATAAAGAAGAGATAAACAAAACTTTGTTAGATGTACAAATGTCTTTGGTTTCATTGGAAAATAATTTAAGCCAATTTAACAATGCGAAGGACAGACATGAAGCCTTGAAAAGTGAAACAAATGACTTGTCAGTTTTGGAAGAGAAACTAAATGAACAAATTGATGTTGTACGATCTCAAAAGTTGGAGATAGTAGCGGAGGCAGATAAGCTGAAAGCAAAGAAAGCAAAGTTTGAAGCTCAATGGGAGCTTCTTCGTGAAAAGAAAGAAGAGCTGCAAAAATAAGCAGGATACATAGCATAGGAAAAGAAGGCAGTTTCGGAAAGAAGCAAATTTCTTGAGGGACGTTGAGATGCATAATAGGAATATGAATATCCTTATTGACAAGAGGCGTGAAGAAATAGAAAAACCAATTTGGTTTTTAGATTCAGCTACCAAGTTAGTTTGATTGTGATATGTGTTGATTAAGTTCATCTCCTAATAAATAACTAATATTAGTAAAATAAATAGCTATTAACTATTGTAAATTATTTAAGTATTGATTAAGTTCAACATATATATATATTTTTTAGAAAAGATTACCCCCTGTTTTGCAAACGAAAACATCACCAACCGGTCATGAAGGCATTACTTTACCGCTATGCCTTTATATGGTGTTAGTTCCTCCTCATTAGAAAGAAGATTAATATTTATATCACTAGGCCATTCAAGTAAATATGCATTAGGCATATACTTAAAAAATATTTCCTGAGAATAAAAGATTCCTAGGAATGCTAATATATGACACTACTAAAAAAGCTATATTTTACGTCGTTGATTCTAAATCGGTTCTGTAGAACTGTCTTAAAAAGGCTCACGGTGGCATTTTTGTAATAAAATGAAATATAACAACAACGTTTATGCAGAACCGACTTTGATGAGGTGTGTGAGATGGTGGAATGGTAATTTTGTAATCTGGTACAAAGACAGTTTTGTCCAAAAAACCGTCTTTGTTTGGTTAATATTGCATTCATATATATTACTCAATACTATTGCTAACCCGAGAAGCCCTAGCTAGCTACCGCGGCGCACTCCCGCTCTGCCTCCAGTTCCATTTCCTCCACGCGGGAAGGCCTCCTCTGTGGCGATTCTCATAAGCTGCTGCTTCGACTACTTCCTGATGAAAATTTTCTTCCTCGACCTCTTCACAGAGAGGAAATCGATGTCTCCCTCGAAATGAGAACGAACGAGAGGCGGTGAATCTGGAGCGGTGTCGATCAGCGGAGGGGCTCTATTTTTTCGTGACTGAAGAGACGAGGGCAGAGACGAAGGAGAGGTGGGGATCATCGAAATCGTCATCGTCATTGTCGGAAGAAGAAGGTAGGTCAAGGAGAGTGGCGGTGGAGAGGTGGTTGTAGGAAGAAGAAGGTTTGTCTTTTGGTTGGATATGATTCCTTCAATGAGGTTTGCTTCTTGCTGTCTACGATTGTGTCTCGGTTTGCAAGGTATATTTCTTTGGACAAAACTTACACAGTTCTTTAGGTGCAAAACTTACAATTTCCACTTTGCAGGAAAACATGATGGACTATATAAAAAGGTTGAAGGTTTGTATCAGGTGGTTCCAAGACCTTGAGATTAGCTACTCACTAGAGCAAGAAAAGTTGAAGAGTTCATTGGAATTGGCCCAACAAAAATGCACGAAAATAGGTCGAGATTTTTCTCTGTTTCTTTTTTGGAATGTCCTCATCGAGTTTGGGGACTAAGGCGGTTAGATTCATTTGATTGCAGAGCTGCTGCTAAAAATCAAGGAAGAAAAGCTAAATTCAATTATTATGGAAATGAGAAGGAATTGCACTCCTTTACAAGAGAAATTGGTGAAGAAAGAATCCGAAAAAATAGTATGTGAGATTTTCAAGTCAAGTTAGTGGAATTTCAAGGGTGATTTTTCGGTGCATAATGCAAGGGAAAGGTTAATACTTGAAAATAAAGATATACTTATTATCTTTGAAAACACTAGGTGACAACAGAATCTCTTCTTAAAGAGAGAGAGACTAGGCTTAACTTTGAGATGTCACAGAGCACACTGCAGGAGGATCTTGCACGGGCACAACGCGAGCTCCAAAGTGCAAATCAGAAGGTTTAATAACAACACAGTCTCATACTCTGAATTCAATATTTTTTATACTTCTTATCTGATGTTGTTAGTTGTGTCAGGAATTATTCTTATAATTAAATGTCTACATCAATGGATTTTTGCAGATATCATCTTTCAATGACATGTATAAGCGGTTACAGGATTACATAACAAGCTTGTAGCAGTACAATGGAAAACTGCATTCAGAGCTTTGTACAGTTGGAAATGAACTTAAGCGTGTAGAGAAAGATAAAGCTATTGTACTGGAGTCCCTTACCATGTTAAAGGGTCAACTTACTTTGTCTATGGTAAGTTTGCTCCTCTGTAGTGTGAACTATTTCGATTCAGATTCAAGTAGTCACTGAGTAAGAGAGAAAGAAATACTTGGAATCTTTGTAGATGCCTACTACTGTTATAAGCATAGGAATATGTTTAGTGCAATTTTTTTTAATGAGGATAGATGATTAGAAAGAATCTTATGACTAATTTAATCTTGATTTTGGCTAATGGGGATGTTTAGATGAAGATGATAATTCTGGAATACAATGAATGCAGTAGATTTTTGTAAAATGTTTTTAATGATAAAAACGATGCCTCTTTTTACGTAACTATCTCGCAAAGGGTTGATCTTATTGTACACAACCTCAACTCTAGGGGTTTTACTTAAAAATAAAAACGATGCTTAGTTCTGGAGCTATCCACATAAGGATAAGATGTATTTTTGGTTTGGTTTAGGATGAGTGAGTTGAAGTACACTGTCAAGGAAAATGTTTACTGTTAAACAAATAGCCATGGTTCTTCTGATGATAAATTTACAGGGGGAGAAGCTCAGGAAAGAATTGCACAATAACATTTTGGTAATTCCCTGAGCCAAAGTTTACCAATGATGAAAAAATAAGATAAAATCCACACCATACCAATTGGTGAAAAGTGCTGTGCTTGGTGACTTGCTCTATGCTGAAGCTATCCCTTTAAACGTTGGCAGATCCATTCGGGTTTTCAATTTCTTTCTTTCATCCTTTCTTCTATTTATTCTACACTCATTGCTTACACAACATGCAGATCCAATCAAGCTAGAACAAAACCAAACTCATCACATTAAAACGAAGAAACCTATATTATTAACATGTTTTGCCCCTAACTTTTCCAGTTTTAAATCTTTTAGTATAGATGATATTTTCCAGTTTTTATTTTTATTATTATTTATTATTTTTGTAATAATATATAATTATGAATTTTATATAAAGTTTGATAGGTATATATATTTATTGAATGAAGTTTGCCTTTTAAACTTGGCTCCGTCCTTAAATCACCAATGAAGAGAAATTTCAGTATTCTTACTATTCTATTATGTATAAAAAAGGAAATTTTTAATATTCAATTTGAATTTTAAACTTTTTAGGAGAGTATTCATGTTAAACTGTGAATGTTCTTTCATATAGTTGTGAAATAAAATATTACCTTTTGATAGCAAACAATACTGCCCAAGGGATTTTATCCTCTTTCTTCTTCAAAGATTGGCGCCACCAACGTCACATGGTTGCCCCCGCATTCATGGGAGACAAACTTAAGGTATATATATAGGTTTTGATGCTAATTAGTTAGTGACATGAATATTTTTGGGATGTGTGTTTTAGCAGTACACTTTTAATATGTATTTTTATTATTATTAGTTGAAATTGTTGGGAATGTCAATTCTAAAATTTCAACAATTAATTCAAGTGAGCGTTTTTTAGATTAAGTAAAATATTGTGGCTGTTTGTATGTGCGGTGATAATTTTTAAGAGAAATATCCCTTAAATTTTAAGAAACAATCAATTTGTGATTATTTAGGTGCATAGTCAAAATTATCTCTTTCTGTCTAATTATTTCACTGTTTCACGTTCATCAAAAGCTTAATTAAATGATCAAGTGTAAATAAAACATCATTGCCGCGCGTATGATTCATATTGAAGCTTAACAAATATTTTTAATTAGACAGATGCGGTTTATTTTATGATAGACTTTAACAAATATTTTTAATTAACGTGTCAATTCAGCAACTAGTTAAATCTCTCTTTTTTTTGGTATACAATGAAAGATACTGAAAATTAAACCTAAGACTTTATATATATTATCCAAACTTTTTATTACTAAGCCGTTTTTTTTTTGTATACATGCAATGAAAACATTTATGATCAAACCTAAGATTTCTTGTATATTGTTCAAACTCTTTACCACCAAGCTGACTTTAGTGGTTAATCTCGTAATGAGATACTTAATTACAAAAAGAGACTGAAAAAATGTTTCTGATTCCCCAATTGCTCCCTAGCACTTCCTAGGTCATTGATAATTAAACAAAACAAGGGTCTCAAAGCCCCAACCTTTCTCAAAATTAACACCACTATTGTTGGTTTAGTTTTCCAGGTTTCAATCATTCCCTCGCTCTTGTCATATCTATATAACCTAATTTCCAGTTTTCCAGGCACATGCAGCTGCTGATAAAGAGGCTGTAACAGGTATTTGTTTAAAATGCATTTTTCTTGTTGCACATTTTATGCATTATGGATAGTTGCATATGGATCACATCTTTAGCTTTTACTATTTTTATTATTAATATAGTAAAACTGTTGTAAATGAGAAATTTGTTCTTTGATGAGAGTCATCTAACTCTAATTTCTTCATAATTTCTTCATTAATGCTTCACAGGGATATAAGGAATATCTCTGGAACCACCTGGTACCTATCTCAATCCAAAAGGCTTTGATTTCCCCAAAAAGATAGGTTAGTTGCAAATTTTGCTAATTTAATATAGTTGAACTTGAGACTGCAATAAAACTACATTATTTTGCTTAGTATTGTGTGTCAACCCTCAATAGTTTGCAGTCTAGCATGACATAGTATCTCACCTTGTGAAAACAACGATAGTCTTGGGAATATGGTGTATTGAAGTATCAGACTTAGGTAATAGCTCAAGTTGTATAAGTCCCTTTCAACTTGTTGCCTCCTTGTAATATCTATCGTATCTTATGGTTTGGGGCTATAGAAGATTTTTATTCAAAACCTAACACATGAAATATGATTAGGGATGTTAAAATACCGGTTCTCTTTATACAAGTACACATGCCACTATCTCACTTAAATTCGTAGCTTGATTAATCACATCCTGTGCATTTTTTTCTAAATATTAATTTATTTAGTGTTGTATTGTTTTGGGAGGAATTTGTATACTCCTTATTATCCATAACATGCTGCAGAATTGTCTGCAATTGTATTTTAATGCTTCATGACTGGTAAGATAGTGAAACAATTAGAACTTCCTTTAGGTGTATTTCCCATTTAGTTGTCCTAGTTGCTTGTTCCTCATGACTTCTTGTTGTTGTAATCCTTAGTGCACTATGGTTTGCAAGAGAAATATACTATAAGCATTGATACAATCTTGATTCAACTTCATTACCTTTGATTGTATTTTTTGTTCAATAGTGATATACAGAGAAATATACTATATGTAATTAAATGATTTTATAATTGTTTAAATTGTGTGTTTAGTATGTAATTAAATCATTTTATAATTGTTCAAAATGTGTGTTGTGATTAATTAAAAGAGAGTTTTTAAAGCTACCAGATATCAAAACAAAAAAAAAACATAAAAGAACACAAAAGAAAAACTATCTAAGACGGTTATTAAATAACTGTCTTAGAATTGAAGAGAAACTAAGGCGGTTGTGAGGATAACCGTTGTAGAAAGCCAAGATGAACAAAGTTATTAAAACTTACTACGGCAGTTATTTTTAACCGATGTAGAATGTACATGTTGCGGAAAACATTTTAAGACGGGTGTGCTGAAAACCGTCTTAGTATCTATTGGATTCTAAGACGGTTACTAAACAACCGTCTTAGAAAGTAATAGTTACTAAGACGTCTTCTTGTAAAGATCGTCTCTGAAAAAGGAAGCTTTTAGAAAGTTCTTTATCAAATTACGACGCCGCATTCTAAGACAGTTCAAAACCGTCTTAGAATGTCTTCTAGAACCGACTTAGAAGACCCATTTTGTAGTAGTGATGAATAAGTGGACATAAAGCTTTTCCACCTTCATAGGTGGGAGTAAAACTTTGACATAGTAATTGAGCTCATATTTACTATATTTTCCCATGGTAATTGATGTTATATATATTATTTTTAGTAAAATTGAATTATAACCAAACACATTTTATAAATTTTTCCAAGAATCCTATTCCTAGAAATGTCATGCCTAGGAAAGTAATTTAGTTGGGAATGAAAGAATCCTTGTACCAAACACTACTTTAGACTAATATTTAGGTTGAAGGCAAATCATAACATAGTCAGTTACATTAAAATTCAGTCCTGTTAAGCACACTAACAGTAACTTCATAGTTATTTCTACTCAATTAAAGCTACGTATAACATTGGCATGCTAATCATAGATAGGAGTAGCTAAAGACTTAGTAGAACATAAAGGCACAACACCCAACAGGCTAAGGCTAATAGGAGTAATACATAGAGAGTGTACACTAGGAGATATACACTTTGGAGGGGGCTTGTCAATATTTTGAGTAGGAGAGTGTACACAGAAAGTGTACACTAGGACATATATAAATCAACAAAATGAACAATTGACTATTTGTAGTTAGCATTATGAATGAACTAGTTTTATTCATTTGCAAGGGTGGAAGACTTTAGGCTGCAAAAGAGTTTTTTCAGCATCTCTTGATTAAAGGTTATCATTTGAATGCCTAGATATATACTGTTATGATCAATAGACTTTATAAAACAAACTTATTTGGTAAAGTGCTAACCTTGTTGACAAAAATGGAAGACAAAGATTTAATGACTAATGTTGTTTGAAATTATTATTTGTGCTCTATGTGGAAAGGTGGTCGTCTTTGTCCCTCATGTTCTACACAAAACATACATTGATCAATGTCCCAATAGGGTTCAACTGGATCCCTTGAGGTACCACCTCATCATGAAAGTGCAGTGCTTTTTTAATCTTCCCACGAAAACAGTGTGGTAAGGGTTATTGCATCTAGGTGATAACCCCTCTTGAGAATGTTGCTCAAATTTACATGTGGCAATCCCATGTTCAATATGTAACATTTATTTGTATAAGTAAATTCTCTCTCTTTAATATAGTCATCTCTTTATTTCATATTAACAACTTTAACCCTCCAACTCATTATTCAACAATTTATTTTTAAACAGTCCTAGGAAAGATACTGTTGGACCTTGTGGCCTCAATAATCTTAAGAGGGATAGGCTTAGAATGCAGAAGAAGCAACGACAATCAATTTAACAATGTTCTTTAAACATGCAAGACACAATTGATTGCAAAAAAATAAATAAGATAAGGGAAGAGAGAATGCAAACACAATTTTATACTGGTTCGGCCACTTCCCGTGCCTACGTCCAGTACTCAAACAACCCACTTGAGATTTCCACTATCTTTGTAAATTCCTTTACAAAGTCTGAACCACACAGGGACAACCCATCCCTTGTGTTCAGATGCTTTACAACAAGAGACTTACAGTCTCTTAACCAATCTCATTGAATAAGAAGAATGGAAGAAGAATTCTCTCTTCAAGAGAAGAATATTACAATGAAGATCATGTAAGAATCCTTATAGATTTTGCAAGTGTTTGGTCAAGGATTTCATTTAAGAGAGCATTTGACAATGAAGTTCTTTTGGAATCTCTCTCATTGTCTTTTGAGAGGATAAGACATTTTTGCCAAGCAAAACTCTCTTAATCTTTTGAGAGGATAAAACATTTTGATCAATCAAAACTCTCTCATAAAATTCGTGCCCAAGTCACCTATTTATAGGCCTTTGATGGCCATTCACAAATCTAATGAAAAGATGTGACTGTTGGCAGATTTTCTAAAAACTTTCCACTGGTAATCGATTACAATGTTTGTGTAATCGATTACACAATTATAATTTGAAGGGTTATAACTTTTGAATTTGAATTTCCAAAGTTTCGTTGCTGGTAATCGATTACAGACATATGGTAATCGATTACATGTTGAAAATTCAAATTCAAAACCTTTTTCAACAGCTATTTCTCAACCCTGTCTTCTAGTAATCAATTACACTTCTTGGTAATCGATTATCAGAGCCTTGCATGTCTTGAAAGCACTTTGCTTTAAGGCAAGGCTTGGTCTTTAGTGAATCTTGAAACAAGGCTTTGTTTGTTGAAGCAGTCTTGAATTATTCTTGAAGCAAATGCTTATCATTTGAAGCAGCCTTGTTAGATTCTTCTTTGGCATCATCAAAATCATGTATACATACATTCACAGATACTATATAGCCACTCATTAACACTCAATGGGTCCTTACATGTTGTAGTCTATTTTCTCTGCATATCTTAAAATCCACGAGTCCAAATTCAATGGCTAAACTCTTTCAATCAATTGATCATGAAACTGAAAATGACAAAGGATTAAAACAAACAAGTAGGAATGATTAAATCAATTGATCACGAAAAAGAAGGGATAATAATGTATCAGCCAATCATTTAGGATTGTCTATAGATACCCTTCAAAGTGCAAGGCTAATTTTCCAATCAGATATCAAACTTATAGTTGAAACCAGAAAAAGCCAAAGGAACCCTAAAACTTCTTATTCAGGGAACAATATCCTCCTAAAATGGAAAACTCAAGAGGCAACAGTTACAAGTAAGCAAAACACTTCAGCAACAGAAACCAGAAATAAACATTTGTGTATTTTCATTCAATAGGTGATCGAGGCCGTACCCGAATCAAATAAACATGAAAATGCAGTAACTAGGAAGTGATCCTAGGTCGTTTCCCAACGAGCAGTGACAAACCAAATGTTCATAATATACTTGCAGTAACAGTAACGATGGGGGTGGGGGGTTTGGTTGTTTGGTAATTAAAGAGCAGAACAAATAAAATGGAATACGAAACTACTAATATTAAAAACGGGTTGTTTCCTCTGATTCAGAAGCCACTCTCTTATCCTGGGTTATGGAGAATTCGTCCCTAACAGTCAACCACTTAATCCAACCCTATTTCAATTTACTAAGCGAAAATCAACTTAGGGTTTTCAATACGTGATTAGGCACCACATACACCAGTTAGCCCTTCGTCCATTAAGCATGAACGCAAGTTAGGCTCAGAGGCAATTAATCGAACACGAAGCGTGCACTGATTAATATTCACGAAATTGGGATAACTGGTGAAGGGAAAACTGCCAGGAAACCACATTACAAATGCAACCTCAAAGAGAGTTGGGCTTCGTCCTCAAAAGGAAACAACACCAGAAAATCTAGCCTTCCATGGATTCAAACAGAAAACGCAAATGAAACATGAAGCAGAAACGTAAATGAACAAGAACATAAATGAACAGAAACGTAAATGAATAGAAACGTAAATGAAAGCAGAAGAAGAAGCAAGAATGAACTCGTAATTAGAAGCAAAAAACGGAAATTTGCATTAAGAACGAAAACTGTAGCAAGGGAACAGAAAAACGTGAAAACCTAAAACCAAAGCTCTGAATAATGAAAATAGCATAACAGAATAGAATGCCCTGCACGAATCCCAAGGCAGCTATTTAAAAAGAGTCACTCAAAGTCACTGGGCCCTATTACAATACTCTGGCCCAAAACGAAATAAACACTGAACAACATAAAATAAAATTGTGAAATTTCCTAATTAGAAATTAACTAAGGTAAGCGCTTCTTTATTTGCCCTCTTCAAGTCCACAACCAAAATCCGGATTAAGCCCAATGTTTCATTAATTCCTGAAATTAGATTAAAAACATCAAATTAGCTAAATGAGCCCAAATAATAAAATTGCCTAATTAATTGACAATTAAGACCAATCAATAATTAAAATGGTGCAAAAAGGGTTTAGAAAATAGAAGAAAATGATGGCACATCAATAGGTTCTCTCTCATTCTCTTTATTGTGTGTGTGTGTTTGATATCAACTATTTCATTAAATGAATATGGCATGACAAGAACCAATTAGTAATCGTATTAAACATGAGAGACAACAACAACATTGTATAAACTCAATATAGTAATTTATAGCTACAAATATTCATTTGGTGTTCAACAAATTAGTTGAGTAACTTGCATGAAACTTAAACAGATTTAGCATGGAATCAAAATTATTGTACCCGCTACCTCTTTACTTGAGCGAATACAGATTCAGCAAACCTTGGCCTAACACTCAATGATTCTTCCAAAACAAGGTGCTCAATGAACTCGGTTAGTAGCTTTTAATTATAGGAGCAACGTATTTCTTTTGCACAAAATACATGGGACAAATCTGCACCCCACAAGCTAGGAAAAATAATTAGATAATTTCATTCAACAATAATACGTAAAATAACTTTCTTTTTCATTCTCTGATGGCAAAAACGAAAACCTCCATACACACCTAAGGTATGCAAGTGCATGGTATAAAAAATGCAGCTTGTTACCTCCTTTTTGCATACGAAATCCAAGAACTGGTGGGGCAGTATGACCTAACTTTGTTAAGATCCTGTCAAATACCTTTTGTGTTTCATTAGCAGTCAAATCCACTCTTAGCTGCAATGTAATCCTTAAGATAGTTATCACAACATCAAACCCAAAAGTAGTAGGAAGTGAAAAATCATAAAAACAAAAAAATGCAGTAATTTATGAACACACCAGTAAATCATAAAAACTCATACCTCAATGGACAATCCCTCTCTTTTCAAGTCACCACCAGTGATGGTAGAACTGTGACAAGTTTCAATGTGGCACCAACCAATTGGCAATTTAAAATTAGGGCACCAACTTGTTAGCTTATAAAATATATCCAACCGTGTATCAACCTCATGGCCAAAATGTAGTGTTTCATCTAAAAGATTAACAAACCAGTAAGGACTCCGAAGGAAATCTATTAGGAGGTAACAAGTTAGAAATAATGATGTCATTATAATATATATATATATAGGATAAGCATTAAAAGCCGCTAAATTTAACTCAAGTTATACAAGACACTAAAGGTTTTTGTGGTTTACTACCTATGGAGTGTACTATTATCAACACTTTCTATTCTCTCTAGCTAGTTTCATGTATGCTCAATTTTATATATCAATACTAGGCATCAACAAATTTATATTGGTGCTTCCTATTATACAGAAGCAAGCTTGCATAACTGATGGAAGCTTGCTTGTGAAGCTTCAATGGAGGCTGGATCTTTGAGCTTCAATGAGGCTCTTCAAAGGTGATTTTCCACCATGGAGATGCAGTGGAAGATAAAGGAGAAGAGGTGAGAGGAGGCGCCATCCACTAGGGAATAAGCCATGGAAGAAGGAGCTTCACGACCAAGAGAGTGCCTTGGATAAGAAGTTTAGAGAGGAAACTTCAATGGAGGAAAAGAAAGAAAGAGAGAAAGAGAGAGAGGGGAGCACGAAATTGAAGGAGGAAAAGAGGGAGAGAAGTTGAACTTTGAAGTGTCTCACAAGACTCTCATTCATCAAAGTTACAATAAGCATTACACATGCTTCTATTTATAGCCTAGGTAGCTTCCTTGAGAAGCTTCCTTGAGAAGCTAGAGCTTAGCTACACACACCTCTCTAATAACTAAGCTCACCTCCTTGAGAAGCATCCTTGAGAAGATTCCTAGAGAAGCTAGAGCTTAGCTACACACACCCCATATAATAGCTAAGCTCACCCCCATGCCAAAATACATGAAAAATACAAAAAAAAGTTCCTACTACAAGGACTACTCAAAATGCCCTAAAATACAAGGCTAAAACCCTATACTACTAGAATGACCAAAATACAAGGCCCAAAAACAATGAATCATAAAGATGTTGGGTGCATGAGTGATTTTACAAAAGACGGTTGTCGTTCTGCTTTTGGTTATGACAGCCTTGCATTCTTCTTTGGGATTTTTTTCAGTATTGGCCCCAAAACCTCCAGAAGAATTTTAGCTATCTGCTTAGCTAGTTGTCCCACTTGAATTTCCAAGTTCTTTATAGCAGACTCTGTGCTCTTGTGATTGGACATCGAAACTTGCATGAACTGTGCCAAAGTCTCCTCTAGCTTGATTGTCCTTTCATACAGGCTAGGCCCTTGATTTTGAGGCCTGTTGGATGGTCCTTCTTGGTCTTTGTTGAATTGATTCCCAGGGTGAGACCTTCATTGCCCTTGATTCTGATTAAAATTGGCACCTTGCTAATAACCTAAAAATCCACCTGCATTAAACCTTGGTCTATGCTGATTTCCCATGTAATTCACTTCCTTTGTAGCATCATCAAGGGGTATACAACAACCAGATTCATACGCTCCTCCATATATGCTACCACCTCCAACCTGCATAACTGCTGAATGGGAAGGTTAAGTCGCTTGCAATTGGGTTGGCAGCTTACTAAGTGTCTCTGTCAATGATTCTAGCTGCTTAGCTAGCAGCTTGATCTACGCCAATAGTGCGTCTTATGAAGAAAGCTCTAGCAGGCTTCTCTTTATGGGTACATGAGTCCTATCACGCAAAATAGCACGATCACTAGCAGCCATATTTTCAACAAGTTCCATTTCTTCTTCAGGAGTCTTCAATTTAATTTTTCCTCCAGCAAAAGCATCCAATAACTGCTTGGATTATGGTCTCAAACCATCTATGAAAATGTTCAGCTGAATTGGCTCGGAGAATCCATGAGTTGGTGTCTTCCGCAGCAAGATACAAAATCTCTCAAGCACTTCACTCAGGGATTCATCTGGAAATTGATGAAATGAGGAGATAGCTGCCTTGCCTTCAGCTGTCTTAGACTCTGGAAAGTACTTCTTAAGAAATTTCTCTACAACCTCTTCCCAAGTCTTTAAGTTGTTTCCCTTGAACGAGTGCAGCCATCTCTTAGCTTCTCCAGCCAAAGAAAATGAGAACAAGCTGAGCCTCACTGCATCTTTCGGCACACCTGCAATTTTTACTGTGTTACAGATTTCTATATAAGTCGTCAAGTGTGCATACGGGTCTTCATTTGGCAAACCAAGAAACAAATTTCCTTGGATCAACTGGATCAAGGAATGAGGATATGTGATGTTGTGAGCTTGGACCTCCGACCGTGCAATACTTGTAAAGAACTGTGACACGATAGAGCTAGAATAATCTTCAAGAGTCACCCTCTGTGGTTGATCTTCAACCATGATATGTGCTTCAGATGCACCAACTTCGAATTCTCTTTAATCTGGGAATGTTGAAGATGATTCAGATGATTGAGCTTCCTCCAAACTTAGTTGTGCTGTCCTTTCTTGCAAAAAATTTATGCTTCTCTCTGCGTTGTTTCTCTTATAAGTGGCTTATATCTCCAAGTCTAATGGAGCTAAATTCCCTGCTGAAGAGTTACCTCGCATACAAGAAGCACTAACAGAGCAGCAATTAACCAAGTTAAGAAAAAATAAATCTTAACTAACTATTAAGAAAATCAATCAAAGAATAAAGAATAAATGTCTACAAATTGAACTATACTATCTAAGTGGAAAGAAATTTCCCGACAACGGCGCCAAAAACTTGTTACGCTACTAGGTCGGCAAGTGTACCGATTCGCATAAGTAGTATATTAAAATGGTGGTAAGACCGAGTGTCGAGTCCACAGGGAATTTGTTTCATTCAGAACTGTACATTCAGTGAGCAAACATTTGTATAGATTGAAAGCAAGTAAATGTCAAGTTGGGTTTTTGTGTTAAAATCTTGTTAACTATAAACTAAATATCTAAAGTTTGAGAAGTAAAAATAGTCTAGTAAAAAAAGCATCGAGTCGTTCTGCTGAATTTTCCTTGATGTTGTGATGGATTTTTCTCTATTTAATGCTATTCTAGTGTTCTTATGCTGAGAAATTACTCAAATCAAGATCCCTCTAGTGAATGAGCCTAACTCTCTTTAATCCTCGTCCTTGATCTTGAGAAGCTTCCTTGAGAAGATTCCTAGAGAAGCTAGAGCTTAGCTACACATACCCCATATAATTGCTAAGCTCATCCCCATGCCATAATACATGAAAAATACAAAAAAAAGTCCCTACTACAAGGACTACTCAAAATGCCTTAAATACAAGGCTAAAACCCTATACTACTAGAATGGCCAAAATACAAGGCCCAAAAATAATGAAACATGTTAGACAAGTGGCCTCAGATATCTTAAGAAGGGGGGGTTGAATTAAGATATTCCAAACTGTTTCCCCTAATTAAAAATCTATTTCACTTTTTACTCAAGTTATGAATTCCCTTAATGACAATCTTCTTAAATATTAATTCAAATGAAGCAACTTGAATATGAATATAAAGCAATAATAAATAAAGGAGATTAAGGGAAGAGAAAATGCAAACTCAGTTTTATACTGGTTCGGCCACACCCTTGTGCCTACGTCCAGTCCCCAAGCAACCCGCTTGAGAGTTCCACTATCTTGTAAATTCCTTTTACAAGTTCTAAACACACAAGGACAATCCTTCCTTTGTGTTTAGAGATCCTTTACAACAAGAGACTCACAGTCTCTTAATCCCTTAGAGAATGAGAAGAAGAAGAGGAACAAATCTCTCTAGAAAGAGATGGATTTTACAGATTGAGCACTCAATTAATTCCTTAATAAATTGCAATTGAATTGGCCAAGGAATTCTTAAGAGGATAAAATGAATTTGCTCTTTGAGAGGATAAACACTTTGTTGTTCTGAAAATCTCTGAGCAATTTCGTGTTTAAGTCACATATATATAGACCATTGGTGGTCATGAGTAAAGCCTTTGAAAAGTTGTGACTCTTGAAATTATTTTTCTGAAATTCCTGTCTGGTAATCGATTACAGTAATTGTGTAATCGATTACAGCTTTTAAAATTTGAATTAAAACGTTTACTAACTGCTGGTAATCGATTACCAAAATTGTGTAATCGATTACAGCTTTTAAAATTTCGAATTCAAATTTTTATAGCTGTTATAAAATGTATTTGGCCACTGGTAATCGATTACATCCTCTGGTAATCGATTACCAGAGAGTAAAACCTTTGAAAAACACTTTTTATTTTAAATCACTTGGCCAAACCTTTGCTAATTCAATTAGGAATTCCCTTCCTAATATTCTAGTGATCATCTTGATGTTGTGCCTTGTAATCTTGAAGTATTGTCTTGAATTTTAATTGCAACACATAATCATGATCATCATCAAAACATCAAAGCCAATTGCATCTACAAAACACCTATTCTAATATTTACAAAGAGTGGACCCAACCTTGACCCATGGGCTCAAAAATCTACCCTAAGGTTCTTGAGAACCCTAGGGCCTTCTTTAGCAGCTCTAGCCTAATCCTCTTAGATTCTTCTACACAATACCCTTGGGGGGTAGGATTGCATCAATAACTTCAGTACTACATTCCAATATACATACCCCAGAAACCCCAAATAAATCAATCCCTAGAAAGCAAGTGCTAACCCCTCTCATTGGGGCATTATTTGCTACATTCATAATCAGAAGGTTGCAGAGATACGGAGATACAATCACGAAAGGTTGTAGAGATACAAATGAAAAAGAAGAGAGAGAGACCAAATAAGGGCTCACGTTCTAATATTTTTAAAGTTAACATCAGTTTTCTGGAAGACGCGTGGGGTGCTAATACCTTCCCCGTGTGTAAAATAACTCCCAAACCCTCATTTTCAAAATACATAGACCATAGTCTTTTTGGTTTTTCTAACGTTTTCCTCGAATAAACATTGGTGGTGACTCCATGCGTTTTCCTTCAATTGAAGACGCACCCTTGGCCCATCTGAGAGGCCTTTTCATGCCTCCGCCGAAGGGCAGGTTGCGACAGTTGGTGACTCCACTAGGGACTATTTTTAGAGAGTTAAGCCAATCAATCAGTGTGCAACATCTCATCATGACTTCTTCTTTATTTATGTTCTTTCTTCCCTTTTATCTTTGGTTTTTGTCCATATTTGTACATAACCTTTGCTATGTTGTTATGTTTGGTGTGTGTTTGTCTATCAATTACATTCATAGTTAGAAATACTTTTTTCTACACACACATGACACCTACACCTCGTGCACACATTGAGATGTTAGGCCCTATACCCAGGTCTATGTGAGCCATAAGGAGTGGAGGTCTATCTGTGGTCATGTTGGGTCTCCAACTTGCTTGATGACAGTGAAGCCTCATCTAGATTTTTCCTCTTTTAGTGATGCATTTTCGTTGATATTCCCTATCACCATAATGTATTACCTAAGAAGATGATATCTCTAGAAGCCAATAAAGTTACTCGAAACCACCCTTTAGAGTTATAACTAGAAATGGACTTTTGGATCATTTCCATTAGGTTCCTCAATTAGGGGGCATGTAGCAAACTTACTCCAGCATATTCCTTGATGGCATCATGCATCTCTTTATAGCATCGTAATGGGTGTATCATTCCTGCATCATATTCGTGCATTGCATTTGCATAAATCACAACATTATTATACACCTTCATTTAGCATGCCAATTGCATGCATTCTATTTTCATCATTCACATGATGTTCACTCATGCATGATCCTTGAATTTTCCTCTACATGAAATAGAAAACACAAAAACAAAACAAAAAGAACAAAAAGAAAGTTACAATGAAGAATGAAAGTCTCACCACATTCTTAGTTACATGTGTTGGGTACCATGATGATGGCTATAAACCAACCATGTTGGGATTATACACCCATTTCTCTAAAAAAAGATAATGATTGAAAATCATGTGAATGTGGTACCTAATGCATGGTTAAACTAGGAAAATGATGGTTCTTCAGGCATCTTAATCTCATAATTGCATTTGTCTTGCATAGCATAAGTATGCCCAAGTCATTTGTCTCTATGAGATGTCGTCGAAGTATTGGCGATCAAAATTGTTATTCCTTGGATTATGGGGTTGAACCAAGCACATGCTTTTAAGGAAAGGTTAATCAAGTCAAGCTCAAGTGTTGAAGTAACCAACTTGCAAAAATTGGGGCAAAAGATGGATTGAGTTACATCGTTTCTTTCTCTACTACCAACACATAATTATGCCAATTTACAAAAAAATTGAAGATTGTCGACGTCCATGTGTTATTTCTAGTTTCACTTTGACAAAGACGTGATGGACCATAGTTTTAATGAAAATCTAAAATTGATTCAACCCTATGTCCTGCGTGAAATTTGTAATACTTCGACAATGCATCATTCACATACATCCATGCTTTTCATTGGTTGCATTGCTTATTGCATTCTTTCCTTGAAATCAGAACTGTAATCATTGTTATCAAAAGGAAAGAACGTGCTTTACGGTGTCCTTACCGAACGCGTGTTAGAACTAGAGTAATGGGCGAAATAGAGGAGGTGCAAGAGCGGATGAAGGCTGACATGGAGGCCATGAAAGAGCAAATGATAACAATGATGGAGGCCATGATGAGCACGAAGAAGATAACAGAAGTCAATGTGGCTGCAGTTGCCGCTACCAGCATCGTTGCTGAGGTGGACCCGACTCCCCTATCTGGCCTCAACCAAATAAATCATCCAACCTCAAATATGGTAGATCGGGAAGGCAAAGAGTTAGGAAGTGTGGGCAGTCCCCATTTTGTGCAAGTTCAAAACGAGCATCCCTTCCCGCCTTATGGCTTGCCTCCGAACTATATGCCACCCAATGTGGCGCTCACTCCCGATGAGAATGTCAATAACTCCAATCTCATACTCGTTGAGAACCAACAACCTCAATCTGATCATGCACATGTCTCTCAATGCATGGGGGAGACACATGAAATACCCTACCATAATCTAGCTGACTTCGAGCCTCGCCTTGGATACACCACTAAGGGACAAATAGTTGGTGGTGTAGCCCTGCCAAACACTTTAGAGGGCTCTCAATTTCGCCCACAACCTCAACCCTTGCATTGTATGGCGGGAAGAATCCTTCCTGCTATGGCAGAAAAGGGAAAGTTGGATCAATCTTATAAACTTGATTTCTACATCACTTGCATAGCAACTGTCTTAAAATATCTTTTTCATTTTAAAAATTTTAAAAAATTGATGATTCTAAGACAATTTTCTTAAACCGTCTTAAAATGTACACTTTTTGAGACGATTTTTAGAAATCAATCTTGTATTTTATTTTTTTATTTTTTTAAAATTTTTATTTACCACGTAATTAAAAGTTGTTAATTTTTATAATATTAATTTTAAAAAAATCATATTTAAAATGATTTCTAATTGATAGGGTGTGTGGGAATTAAACTCAGGAAAATATATTACACTTTACCCCTTTGGGTAAGGGGAAGGTAAAGAAAAGAAATGTACAAACAAGAAGTGTATTCCTTTGAGCTTTTATTTCTACTAACAACTTGAAAACATTCACATGTAATTCTTGCACCATGGTGAGAATCATGACAAATAATTCTCAATGACCATAGAGAAAATCATCATCCTCACACTCTGGAACTCCTAGCATTGCCAAAGCCAAGTACTTTTCATCTCAATATTTGTTTCTAGTAACTAATGGTAATAAATTAATCACATATCCATTACCAAAATAACTACACTTCCTTCTTCTAGAGAGAATAGACTCCACTTGACCTTTCAATATTGCTACAATCTTACCTATGCTAGGCCTCCTAGATTCTTCACTTGTAACACAGGCAGTCGTGGCATCAACCATGCGAGCCATTTGATCCGTGTAACTCGAATTGTATTTGATTTGAAGATCTAGCAACTCTTCAATGGTTCATTTCCCTTTTCTCAACAAAGGTTTAGCTTGCAAATGAATGTAAAATTGGATGCGAGTCAGAAATACCATGTTCATGTGTAGAATTTTAGTTATAAGTAAATAAAGTAACCATTGTATATCACTATACTTTTCCACATCATAAAAAACTAAATTTTGTCTAGGTTATTCAAACACACACATTAGATATCTAAGGCCTACTTAGTTTAAAAGAAAAAAAAATTATGTTTCTATTTTAATTTTCACAATAAATATAACAAAAATGTCACCATGCTTTAATTTTATTACCCATTTTAA
Organism: Glycine soja; assembly: GCF_004193775.1. Classification (NCBI taxonomy): domain Eukaryota; kingdom Viridiplantae; phylum Streptophyta; class Magnoliopsida; order Fabales; family Fabaceae; genus Glycine; species Glycine soja. The sequence goes on from NC_041004.1 coordinate 8,900,446, forward strand.
AAGATTTCTTTGAAAAATCTTTAAAATCAAGAAACTAAAAAAAAACAAAGTTAAATTACAAAATAGTCCTAAGTTGTTGGAGATTCACCTAATCATTAGGATCTTTCCACTTGCAGGCACAATGAGAAAGAAGGAAGCTCATCAAATGGAAAATTTCCATTTTTAGTTCTGGCCTAGCCTGGAAGTAAAACACTGCCATTGTTAGGAGTAACTAGAAGCTGAGGTACTTCTGCTACAGCCAAGGCTTCCTGAGCAAATTGTTCACCAAAAATACCCACATCTGTAAGTCATTCCAGCTCTCCAAACTGTAGAGATTCCTTCTGAACATAGAAATAAAGAGTTACAAATATTGCAAGGCAAGAGGCACATCATAAGTAACTAGTTAATTATTCATAAAGGCCATGATCAAAATTTTTGTATCATTAGCCCCTCCGCAGAATAATGTGCACATGTATATTTCAAATTATCAAAAATTAGATAAAACTAAAATCAGGTCCCAGGGTTTAATACAAAGTTATTTATTCACCTATTGTTGCCTAACTATTCTGTAAACATAAATAGCCTCTACTACCTTGATGGTTCTTTCATACGAAGTTGAATGCTTGATTATGTATAGGCACTGTGTCGAAATAAGTAACAAGGCACAAGACAAGCATTTATACAGAATTAGTTCAAGAAAAGTTCTTCAATGTAATTTTTGTCCTTATCAATCTCTTGATCTGCAAAGAATCAATGAAAAACCAATTGGATTGATTTCAGAAAACAATAACTTAGCTAACCAATTTTCTTAAGGCTGAGGTCTTTTGGATAAATCAATTTTTTCACATTTTCCAACCACATTAAACCTAATTATAATGTTCACAAGTACCATGATGAGTGGCTACAACCTTGCTATCATTCTATATGGAAGTTCTATAGCACTAGTGGTTTGTGGAAAGGCTTCTAGCTAAATGAATTCATTCATTACAATCTTGATAGAAGAGTGATCTGTCTTCAACACAATATGAATGGTGGCTTGTCCTGTTGGTATATGAAGGAGAAAGGAAAGAACAAAATGAGCAATGAATATACTAAACTTATTACAATATCCATCAGACAATTTTCCCCAATTTCAGTGAAGGTATTAATTTTCGGATCAAGTGGCCTCGAAATAATTAAGAAGGGGGGTTGAATTAATTATTAATGTGCCTTGACTAATTAAAAATCTATCCTTCTTAATGTTACTAGATTTAATTAGGCTTTTACTACAAAGTTAAGAAAGTAAAGAACAGTAATTGAAACTTAACCAAAAGTAAAAGCGATAATTAAAAGTGCACAGCGGAAATTAAAAGTGTAGGGAAGAACAAGACAAACACAAGAATTTTATACTGGTTCGGCAACAACATGTGCCTACATCCAGTCCCCAAGCGATCTGCGGTCCTTGAGATTTCTTTCAACCTTGTAAAATCCTTTACAAGCAAAGATCCATAAGGGATGTACCCTCCCTTGTTCTCTTTGAACAACTAAGTGGATGTACCCACCACTTGAACTGATCCATAAGAGATGTACCCTCTCTTGTTCTCTATTACAACAACCCAAGTAGATGTACCGTCTACTTGTACCACAAAGGATGTACCCTCCAATGTGTTAAGACAAAGTTCTCAGGCGATTGGTCCTTTGAAACATTGTGAAGGGGAAACAAAAGATATCTTAGGCGGTTAGTCCTTTGAAATCTTTTGTTTAAGGGAAAGGGAATAATCAAAAGAATTCTCAGACTATGTCGTTTTGAATTCTTTGACAAGGGAGAAGGGAGACACAAAATAATTTAGGCGGTTAGTCCTTTTGTTCTTTTGGAAAAGGGAAAAGAGGGACACAAAAAGAATTCAGGCGGTTAGTCCTTGTCGAATTCTTTTTGGCAAAGGGAGAAGAGAGACACAAAAGAATTCAGGCGGTTAGTCCTTCGTTCTTTTGGAAAATGAAGAAGAGAGACACAAAAAGAATTCAGGCGTTAGTCCTTGGCGAATTCATTTTGGCAAAGGGAGAAGCGAATGAAAACGTTGAATAGCACACTTTTGTTTTCTGTGAAAGAACAAGGTTTGGAAACCAGAAAACTTTGAAAGCTTTTGGCAAAGGAAGAAGAAGAAGAAGATATCCAAAAGTATATTAGAAAGGTTGTGTGCAAAGGTTGTAAAATAATTGTTCTTAAAAATGCAAGTCAAGGTCTTGCTTTTATAGACTCTTCATGTCTGGTCAAGAAAACCATTAGAAGAGTTATAACCTTTAGAAAAACCTGAAAACCATTGCAAGAGTTATATCTCTTGATTTTTATTCAAAACTTGTCACTGGTAATCGATTACCATAATCATATAATTGATTACACAAAGCTTTTTATGAAAGGATATGACTCTTCACAATTGATTTTGAATTTCAACATTCAGATATACTGGTAATCGATTACCAATATCTTGTAATCAATTACACCATTTTGAAATCAATTGGAACATTGCAAATTCAGTTAAAAGCTTTTGAAATCAAACTTTGCCACTAGTAATCGATTACAGGAAACTGGTAATCGATTACCAGAGAGTAAAAAGTTTGGTAACTTAGAAAATTTTGAGAAAAACTCTTTTGAGAAACAAAACTGTGCTATGTTTGTTTTTTGAAAAATCTTTTCAATACTTCCCTTGTGAAGTCTTCTTGATTTCTTCTCTTGAATCTTGAAATCATTTTCTCTTGAATCTTGAAATCAAACTTCTCTTTATTCTTGAATCTTCTTGATTTCTTCTCATGAAACTTGAAATTTATCTTGATCTTGAACTTTTTGACTGAATCTTGAAATCATTCTTTGGTTTTTGTCATCATCTCTGTCATCATCAAAATTACTTGAATCAACTTGATTCATCATCATCAAGCTTGCTTCTACATTAACTCGTACTACACAAGAAATATCATAATCCAAATCTCATGAGTTAAACTAGTTCAAGATCCCATTGTCAAGGGTATAATTCAGTCTACAAGTGTCTATGTAATACATTTCACAAGGATGTAGAAAATAGCAAGCAACATTCTCACCATGCACTAGCAGAAAGTCTATTTAACTATTAATGTCTTTAAGAAACAAAAAAGAATTCTACACTTGATGCTTAAATAGATTCAATTGGCAAATAAAAGAGAGAGACTCACTCCATTGGTGGTGCTTGTTCTTAAAATAACGTAGTTATTGGCAGTCACACACAAACTTTTAGTAAACTAGTATAATATCATTAACATATCTTTTAGAAACAACTAACAAGCTCAAAGTAAAAGTAGCATGGGAATTAACCCAAAGATGATTTTATGTCATAAAACTAGAAGACACACAAATATAATTGAGGTTCTTAATTACTTGGTAAATGTCACATTTGGGAATTTTTCTTGATAGACATTGAAGAAAAAGCCTTTGGTGCTTGCTTGCAAGCTTGTTTGCAGCATGAACTTCAACATCACATTTGGCACACAAAGCAGCCTCATTCGTGCAACAAATCACTATTGTCGGAGCTCTGTCACGCACATCACACTGATTTTTCATGTTAATTCTTCTCTTCCCTTCTACAACACCAAAAACTTGGTCTTCTTTTAGCTAACAACTTCTTCACTACAAGAAATATTGGAAATATTGAAGAACCCTTTAGAAAAGACATTGGTTTTTTAAAGCCAAAAATGGAGAACGATGGTGTAGAAAGATTAGGACATGGAGTAGAGATGAGAACAAAAGAAGAAGAAGAACATAGTTAACATTTGAAGTAGTACTATACTACATATTGGTATTTAATGTGGGCAGAAACTATTGAAGACAAAAAAGGAAGTAACTGGACGAGGATTGAGAGCAGGTGGGGATGCGAAATCTATGTGTGTTTGCCACTCCAAAATGCTCCACAAGTACCATTTTCACAAGTCTTCCAAAATCTATGCACTAATTAATAATCCTACACATAGAGAAATTTTACTTTAGTAAAGTAAATAAATATATCTTAAGAAAACAACAATGAAATAAACCACACACATCTTGAAGAACATAAACTTCATATCCATCCTAGTATTATAAGAAGAGCATATTTATTTCATGTAATGTGGAAGTGAAGAAGAACAAAACCACATATTATATTTAATAGTATATGATAACTCTTGAGACAAAAGTATATGAATACACTAATTATATATATATATATATATATATATATATATATATATATATATATAGACAAAAGAAACATAACTAATAAAATTCGTCAACTAACATGTGTAAGCATATATTGGCCAATGGTAGACGTGGACCGGAGGATGGCCAGTCTAAACCTGGCCCACATAGCTAGTTTACACTATTTATCAACCCGAGCAGCAGCAGCCCTATCCATCCAAGTCCATAACAACATCATCTCATTTGCTTCCTTAGCAAACAAGGTCATAAACCACCTTTGCGACTTAGGCATACACGTGTAGCGTGCTCTCTCCGACGCGGAGTTTGCACATGTCGAGGCTGAGTTCGGGTTTATGTTCCCGCTAGACCTCCACAATGCCCACGTCGTTGATCTTCTAGTCAGTTCAAGATTCCCTGACTGGCACTCGGGCGCAACGCGGTTGGACATACGCATGTCCCTAAACCTTTCGATCGCGATGATTTCATTCCAAATTGCACGGAACACGGTGTGGTCAAAGTCGTAGGGTTCATAACCATGCGAGCCAAAGAAGGCTCTGCGAGTGGCAAGGAACGCACCGAAGAAAGTGTCCTTGCTGATTCCAATCTTCAATGATTGCTACATTCCTTCCAATCCCTCACTCGCTAGAAATCCTATCTTCTTCGTCAACGAGAACAAAATTTTCTATTGCAGCTTAGATCTCTTCAATTTCTTCTAATGCAAGTCACTCTTCTATAACTATGAAGCTGATCCTATACTTCTCAAAAAGCAACGATCCATTAGCAAGAAATCTATCGATGTTTCTCTATCCGCCATATTTTTGAGGCAGAGCCTCAACTTTGGCGTGAGGACGTCATGGTGGGTGGAGTTATGGACTAACGCTGCCATGAATAAGCTAAGGAGGAACTCCTCATCGTCATCGTTGTTGTTGTCAACATTGTCGTCGCTAGAGAGGTTTTTCAAGATGCAGCAGAGTAAGGTCTTGGTTGGGTGTAAGAATACATAAGGCAAATCGGGTCGATTTTGAAAGCGAGTGGGTTAGGCGAATCATATATAAACAAAATGGTTAAGGTTTCAACTTCTGGATTCTTCAAGGGAGAGATGGTGGTGTTGGATAATATTCAAGGGTTGTTTGATGTTCTACTTTTGAAATCCGATAAGTTTTTGGATTCTCTCAGAAAAGTTTTTGAAATCCGATAAGTTTTAGGAATGCCCATGGTTTCAACCTTGCCATGCTAGGGAGGAAGGGTAAAAATTTCACCACAAATGAAGATGCTATGGTTACTAAAGTTGTCAAAGTTAAATACTTTTCAAATGATGATTTTCTAAAGGCTCAATTATCACACAATCTAAGTTATGTTTGACGTAGCATTCACGCTTTATGTAACATCCCAAAAATAATCCAATAATTATTTAGATAAAGTTTTTTAAGTATATCTTTTAGTAAAGGAAAAAAATAGATTAAATTGTTTTAATATATTATATTGTTATTTTTATTTTGAAAATATGTTAGTATAATAATATATTAGATTGGTTAAAGATAAATAACAAATAAAGACATAATAATAAGAAATAAAGAAAGGTTTGTTAAATAAATCTCAAAAGATATAATTTCAAATTACGTGCAATGCTTATATAAGGATAGACAATTATTTTTCCTTAAAACACACAAATAAATAATTTCTTTTGGTATTAGTGGGTTGCTCAAAGACTAAAAAAAAAGCAAAATTTTTTTGTCAACGCAATTGGTAGATGAGAAGAGGGATAACCAAAAGCATAAATTACTTGCTTCAAGAGGTGCGTAAGATATCTTTTTAAAACCCTCCATGGAATGTTCTTGAAAGATATGATTGTTAGAAAATTGGGTTAATAATGCTTTAGATGTTATAGATGAATGGTCATGTGTGTATGCTAAGTTAAATATCTAGATATTGTTGGATCAAGTGGCCTCAGAATATTTAAGAAGGGGGGGTTGAATTAATTATTCCAAAACCTTTACTAATTAAAAATTTACTCTTCATAGGCTTTTACTATGCTGTTAAGAGAATAAAGAATAGAGAAGAAAATTAACCAAAAGTAAAAGCGGTAATTAAAGTGCACAACGGAAATTAAAAGAGTATGGAAGAAGGAGACAAACACACAACAGTTTTATACTGGTTCGGCAACAACCCGTGCCTACATCCAGTCCCCAAGCGACCTGCAGTCCTTGAGATTTCTTTTCAACCTTGTAAAATTCCTTTACAAGCAAAGATCCACAAGGGATGTACCCTCCCTTGTTCTCTTTGAACAACCTAGTGGATGTACCCTCCACTAGAACTGATCCACAAGAGATGTACCCTCTCTTGTTCTCAGTCAACAACCCAAGTAGATGTACCCTCTACTTGTACCACAAAGGATGTACCCTCCAATGTGTTAATACAAAGTTCTCAGGCGATTAGTCCTTTGAAATTTTGTGAATGGGGATACAAAAGATATCTCAGGCGGTTAGTCCTTTGAAATCTTTTGTATTAGGGAAAGGGAAGAATCAAAAGAATTCTCAGACTGTGTCGTTTTGAATTCTTTGACAAGGGAGAAGGGAGACACAAAAAAATTCAGGCGGTTAGTCCTTTGTTCTTTTGGAAAAGGGAGAAGAGAGATACAAAAAGAATTCAGGCGGTTAGTCATTGGAGAATTCTTTTTGGTAAAGGGAGAAGGGAATGAAAAAGATGAATAGCACAATTTTGTTTTCAAGGTTTGGAAAACTAGAAAACTTTTGGCAAAGGAAGAAGAAGAAGAAGTTCAAAGAGATTCAGAAATCAATTGGCAAAAGTTTGTTGTCAAAAGAATGAATGTTGAAATGCAAATCAAAGTCTTGCTTTTATAGACTTTTCAAGTCTAGTCAAGAAAACCATTGGAAGAGTTATAACCTTTAGAAAAACTTGAAAACCATTGGAAAAGTTATAACTTTTAGAAAAACTTGAAAACCATTGGAAGAGTTACATCTTTTGATTTTTTTTCCAGAACTTATCACTGGTAATCGATTACCACATCATTGTAATCGATTACACAAAGCTTTTTGTGAAAGGATGTGACTCTTCACAATTAAATTTGAATTTCAACGTTCACGCACACTGGTAATCGATTACACCATTTTGAAATCAATTAGAATGTTGTAAATTCAGTTGAAAGCTTTTTTAAAACAATTTTGCTACTGGTAATCGATTACCAGAGAGTAAAAACTCTTTGGTAAAAGGTTTTGTGAAAATTCATGTGCTATTCAAAGTTTTGAAAAACTTTTTAGTACTTATCTTGATTGAGTATTTTCTTGATTCTTGAATCTTCAACTCTTCTATTCTTGATTCTTGATTCTTGATTCTTGAAACTTGATTCTTGAATCTTGAATTCAAATTTCTCTTGATTCTTGAAGTGTTCTTGACTCAATCTTGAACTCATTCTTGAATGTCATTATCTTTGTTATCATGAAGTGATCTTGACTTTTGAGCTTTTTGTCATCATCTTTGTTATCATCAAAACTCCTTGAATCAATCTTGATTCATCATGAAGCTTGCTTCTACAGATATATAAATCATTCTTGTACTGTTTAGGACTCACAAATCCTACGTGGAACTCGGAGACACGTGTGCATCCTCCACATCAGCCCTACTACAGAAGCACGAACCCCTGGCCCTTAGCAATCTCGATCCCCAACAAACAGGTTATTTCTAATTAACCTAATTAATATTTAAACATATTTGAATATATTATCTGTTGACATGTATTAAATTATCTATGACACCACATTATCTATAAGGTACGAATATCTTCTACTTTTATCTATAATTCAAATAATTATCTCTAACATTATCTCTAAGCTCTCGGCTATTATCTATAAGCTTAGAATTATCTACAAGGCTACAATAGTCCCTACAAACAAGGACCAACACCCTCGCTCAACTAATATAAATACAAGTTCCATTGAACCCTTCTACACAACAGTCATATACGACTTACACACACTCAGTACACGACATCTAGCCTGTGCCACACTCTCTTTTTCACTCATACGAGCTACTTTACAGCACTACCTGCTTTACTTACCTAATACATATTCTTACTCGAGCGTCAAAGTCCTTTGTTTTATAGGTCCTCCCTCCTGTCAAAGGCACCTTCAACGCCGAAATGTGAAGTTCGGGACCTCACTCAACCACGTCAATCCTGATGTGTCAAGGTTTCAAATTTTGGTAAGAACAGTTGTTGTTTTATATAATTAACTATATCGTGGTAAATTATTATTCATGGACCTTTTGTGTGAATCTTCATGACTATATTTTGTTGTTATCTATACACATATATACAATGCAACTAAAAATGTGATGAAGCCATTCTATGATTCATGTCTCGACTTAATTATGTATATTGAATTTGCCAATTATGCATTGAAGTTTTGCTTACTTTAATAGCTTATATGTATAAGTCTTGTGTTTGTTATCATATATGCTACATACGTGTGCTTTTACATGTAATATAAATATATTAACATATTGTTCTTATTAGTTAAATTATCTTTATAGTGTATATATTTTGTGTTGTCACTATGACATTGAGAATTTAATATGAGATACCTCTATCTGGGACGTGATGAGATTTATTATAGACATCTTCATCTCGGATGGAAAAGAAACTTTGGATACCATCATCTATCATGGGAAAAGCAGTTGGATGCCATTGCATATATATGAAATCATGGACACTTTCAAAAATATGAGATCCACATTGGTTCCGAGAACCTAAAAAATTGAGTCTAGTGATTCCAGGAATCACAGAGTTATGTTTGTGATGTTTATTTGAATGCAATTAGATGTTGAGGTTTATTTAATACTTTTATTTGTTGATTATGTTATGGGAATAAAGAATGATTGTCTTCAATTTGATTTTTATTGGGATATATATATATATATATATATATATATATATATATATATATAATTTCAAATTCACTTTGGATATCATGGTTGATTTTTTAAATTACTAGACCGACTAAGAACAATATTATTTGCAAACTCCTTTTTAGTTGTTTTATTCGCTGGGATTATCATCTCATTATAAGTGTTGTTTTCAAAATACGAGAAAGAAGTTGTTGAGTTTAAGGAGACTTGAAGACATAGTTTTTATAGTTATGTTTTTTTAGCTTGGTTAATACTTCAGAATAAGACGTTGAATGTGACTACTTTCATTATACGTCGGTACTTTCATTATAGTTTTTATAGTTATGTTTTTTTGTCCTTGTTAATACACTTTTTGTTTTTCAATAAACCCAAAAATTAACATGCAAATTTGAAATCAACCACCCAGCACAGCATATATCATTTGCATTCTATTTTGAAACAGTTTTTAGCAGAAATCTAGCTAGTAAACTATTAATTGCAAAAAATCAATTGATAACTATATATCAATAAAGAATTTATTAACAACTATGAATAAAGAATATTAAATTAATGTTAAAAGTCTACATTAATTATAAAAAATGTAATGCAAGGTAGTAAACTAATGAATTAAACTAAAATTACAAAGTTGCCTAACATCCTAAGTTGCCTAACATCCTAACTAAAATTATAAGCTAGTAAACTAAGTTTCATGTCTAACTTTGAGATAATAGTTTGCCCACTGGATGCGAAGCGCCTTCAATGTGTCTGATTCAAATGGTCTAACATCATTAAAATATTGCATGATAAAATAAAACATAAGTTAATAATATAATACCAATGATATTAAAATCAAATTTGTTTGAAATAAACAATTACCATTTCCCAATTATTCCTAAAAGTTCCTAAGATTATAGTTGACATCTACTGCATCACGTAATAGCCACACTCAGTGCTTCCTTTTTGTTTATCACACTAAATACATAATGAAATTTAGATATTCAACGTTAATTACAAATTAGACTACACAGACATAAAATATATATAAGTAAAAACATTGTTTTAATTACTTACTTTAACAACAATCCACCTAGCACTTGTAGCCTTGGATTTGGGTTGTGGAGTATCGTCAACTCCTTTCAAAGCACTGTTGAATACATGGAACATTAAAATATTGATGTTGTTGACTAATGCTAATGCAAATGTATTGAGAAACAACACTGACCTATTAATTATTCCTTTCAGATAGTTGTCTGACCTATTATGCAAGGAACAAAACCAGACAACAAAGTTTTCCTTAAGTAAAATAATGACCATTTGCCAATGTGCATTGTAGTGGAGACCAATATAGGTTATTGTAGTATTATACATTATTTAAATTCATTTGTTCAATTTTACTTACCCATTCAGGTAGGCTCCCAAGTAGACACCCTGTTTTGAACTCTGCATCCAGTTATTGATGTAACTTTCTGATTCAAACTGTGATTGCCCAGATCTCTGGATGGACTGTGGCTCAAGGAATCCATACACATCGGAATTCCCCAATTGCATACTTGTCTCAGTCAGATGCCTATTGTTGTTAACACAAAGTAAATTATGTATGAATTTAAAACAATAACATAGGTAATTAACAATAATCTAAATTGACTTACAGAATCCACAACTGTATAACAGAGATGCTGAGACATTGACCACCATGTGCTATTTCAGACAAATCTTCATGCTTTATGTACAAGGGGAAGTTTGAATTAAACAGCCTGAATAGGGAAGCATCCCACATAACCTGCAATGGCTTGAAAAAAAAATTGTGGGATGGTCAATGTCATTAGATATAGGGGATCATCGACCTCAGGATCCAGCCTATCTGCAGGTTTTGCTGGGACACAACTGTCTGTTTATCGAACATAGTTAATTAACATAATTTAATTACAGTGAACAATTCAATTAAAAAAAAGAAGCATATAATGAGAGTAAAATATCTATTCTGATAAACGCTTGACGAGATGTGTCGGCTAAGCAAGAAAGGTGTTAAGGGTCTGCCCCACTAAAATAACCTCGTCAGTGGGTACAGGAATAGGAGCATCTGCATCTTTAACCTCCTTAACTCCAACCTTCACTTGATCATGCAACAAAGAGATGTTGTGAATGATTGTGGATCCCTCATAAACTCTTCCTAGGGCAACCAGACAGGGAGGATTTTATTCGATGTACAACCCGCATTTGTTTTAGTCACCCGTGTCTAGATCGGTCGTTGAGGGATCAACACAACTGCCCTTTGTGATGACACGAGCAGCTGAGGGACCAACCTCAGGCTCCAGAGGCAGTGCAATTCCCTATGATTGCATCTGTGACTGAAATTGGGATTGCATCTGGCTGAAGGATAACATCAGCTGTCGAGTCACTTTTTATATGATCGACTCCTCCAGCTGGTCCCTGATTTGTTGAGTCAGCTTCTCTAGTTCTTCAGGAGCGATGGAGGAAGAAATACGGGAGGTCCGTTGAGCCGGTCCAAAGTATTGCTTGATGGACACACCGGCTCCAGCAGCACGCACATGACCAGAGTGTTCTGGTCGCCCAATGGCAACAGTCAGGACATTCTGAAGTCCATGGGGGACAAACGAACCATGTGACGCCTGCTCCTCCAACGAATCTTATACAGAACACATTTACATGCCAAATATTGTGACAAAATAAACATAACTAATTACGATTATTAATTAAAAGTGACTTACAATCTTTTTAGTAATTTCCTTTGTTGTTGATGTGTCATTATTTCCTCCTATTTCTTAACCCTTTTTGTCACCATTTTAATTACTGATTAGCCTTAATTGTCAAATTAATTATGCAGTTTTATCATTTGGGCCTACTTGACTAATTTTGTGTTTTTAATTTAATTTCAGGAGAATTATAAGCAATTGGGCTTGAATCCGGAATTGGACTTGGACTTGAAGAGAGCAGACAATTTTATTTTATCAAATATTATCTTATCCAGATTTTATTTCATCTAGATTTTATTTCGTCCAGATTTTATTTCATCCAATCTTATCTTATCTTGTCCAGATTTTATTTTATTTTGTTTATGGGCTTGGACTTAAAATAGATCTGTAAGCTTTGGGGCTAAGGACCTATATAATAACACCAGGGTTTTAGTTTGGAGAGTTTTGGGAGGAGAATAATTCTAGGGTTTGAGAATTCAAGTTTTTACTTTTCATGCGCATTGTTCACGTAGAATAAAATTCATTTTTTGCAATTTCGTTTCTGCTTCAATCTACAATTTCGTTTTCTACTGATTAATGGAAGGCTAAGTCTCCAGCGTTGTTTTCTCTTGAGGATCAAGCACAGCTCTCTTTGAGGTTTTGTTATTACTATTGAATTCTGATCAGTTTTTCCTCTTCACCAATTACTCTGTATTTATTGCTATTAATCCATACATGCTTAGTGCTTGATTAATTGTCTCTGTACTTAATTTAAGTTCATGCTTAATGATCAGTTTCGTTCATGATTAATTGGTGTATGTGTTGCTTAATCACATAATAACAACCTTATGTTAATTTTCGCTTAGTAATTTAATTTAAGGTTGGATTAAGTGGTTGAACTGGTTAGCGATAAATCCTCGTAACCTAGGATAAGAGACTTGCTTATGAATCAAGGGTAAACAACATGTTTTAATTCTGTTATTTTCTAATTAAAATTTGCTTGTTGTTTAAATTACAAAAACAAACAACCCCCCCCCCCCCAATTCATTATTCTTTTATCACTATCTATTATGAACATTGGTTGACCATTGCTCATTGGGTGATGACCTAAGATCACTTCCTAGATACTGTATTTTTAATGTTTATTTGATTCGGGTACGACCTCGATCAAATTTGGCACCGTTGTCGGGGATTAGTGCTCCAAAGGTTCACAATCTCCCCCTTTTTTATGATGACAATCCTGAAATGAAAAGGATACATACAAGTTTTGTTCTACCATTCACTCATCTTTTTCTCCCCCTTTCTTTTTGAATTTATGCTTAATTTTAAAGCTTTGAAAATATAATATCTTGATTTCTAAAATACTCATTTTCTCTCCCCCTTTGGCAACATCAAAAAGGCCAAAGTACGTAAAATAAAATCATACATAAATGGATAAACATACAAGAAATGTATTCATACAAGAAAAAATGAGAAACTTATAAAAATCAAACAAGATAATAAATTATCCACAAATAAAAGCATATGTATCAAATAAGTCGTAAGACATCATAACATAAAACAAATCATTTGTCTAAGTCACTAGCATCTAGAAGTCCTAATTCTCTTCTAATGGTGTAGCAAGAATCTTTGGGTAGTGGTTTTGTGAAGATGTCTGTGAGTTGGTTTTTTGTATCTACAAATTCTAGAACATAGTCACCTTTTAGGACATGATCTCTAAGGAAATGATGCCTAATTTCTATGTGCTTGGTTCTAGAGTGAAGGACTGAGTTCTTAGATATATTTATGGTTCTTATGTTGTCACATTTTATGGGAATATGGTCTAATATAATCCCATAATCAGATAGTTGTTGTTTCATCCACAGGATCTGTGCACAACAACTACCAACAGAGATGTATTCTGTTTCAGCTGTGGATAATGCTACACTATTTTGCTTCTCGTTATGCCAAGAGACAATAGCAGACCCTATGAATTGACATGTGCCACTAGTACTCTTCCTATCTGTTTTAGATCCAGTAAAATCTGAATTTGAGTATCCTATTAAAATGCACAAAGAATTTTTAGGGTACCATAATCCTAAATTAATTGTTCCTAAGAGATATCTTATGATTCTTTTTACTACAGTTAGATGTGAAAACTTTGGATTTGATTGGAATCTTGCACACATGCACACACTAAACATAATATCTGGCCTACCATTTTAAAATTGAATAACCTTTGTTGATAGTTATTCATAGTTATCTATTGATTTTTTTACAATTAATAGTTTACTAGCTAGTTTTCTGCTAAAACCTATTTGAAAGCAGAATGCAAATCATATATGCTCTGTGGTCTGATTTTAAATTTACAGGTTAAATTTTAGTTTTTCTTTTGTAAAAACAGAGAAAGTATTTAAAAAAAATTTCCTGAAAACAACATTGGTTATTTGTAAAAAAACCGAACATCGGTTTTTTGTAAAAAAAAAAAAAGACCAATGTTAAGTTATGTTAACATCGGTTTTTCCAAAAAACCGATGTTAACTATCAACATTAACACATATGTTAACATTGATTTTTTTGTAGAAAACCGATGTTAAGTTACGTTAACATCGGTTTTTCCAAAAAACCGATGTTAACTGTCAACATTAACACTTAAGTTAACATCGGTTTTCTATAAAAAAAAATCGATGTTAAGTTACGTTAACATCGGTTTTTCCAAAAAACCGATGTTAACTATCAACATTAATACATTTTTTTGGGTGTAATTCTTATTATCAACATCGGTTATTTAAATAACCGATGTTGTAAATTTAACGTTAACATCGGTTTTTTAAAACCGATGTTAACGATAATACATTTAACATCGATTAAAAACCGATGTTGAAAGTCATAAATAACCGATGTTGAAAGCATATTTTCTAATAGTGCTGATACCACTTGTTCGATCAAGTGGCCTCAGAATAATTAAGAATGAGAGGTTGAATTAATTATTAATGTGCCTTGACTAATTAGAATTTATCATTCTTAATGTTACTAGATTCAATTAGGCTTTTACTATTAAGTTAAGAAAGTAAAGAATAATAACTTAACAAAAAGTAAAGCGATAATAAAAGGTTCATAGTGGAAAAGTAAAGAGTGTAAGGAAGAAGAAGACAAACACAAGATTTATACTGGTTCAGCCACAACCCATGTCTATGTCCAGTCCCCAAGCAACCACTGGTTCTTGAGATTTCCAATAACCTTGTAAAAACCTTTACAAGCAAAGATCCACAAGGGATGTACCCTCCTTTGTTTTCTGTGAACAACCAAGTGGATGTACGCTCCACTTGAACTGATCCACAAGAGATGTACCATCTCTTGTTCTTAGTATCACAACCTAAGTAGATGTACGCTCTACTTATACCACAAAGGATGTACACTCCAATGTGTTAAGACAAAGAATTCTTAGGCGGTTGTTCCTTTGAATCTTTGTAAGGGGAAACAAAAGATATCTAAGACGGTTAGTCCTTTGAAATCTTTTGTTTAAAGGAAAAGGGAAAAAGATATCTCAGGCGGTTAGTCCTTTGAAATCTTTTGTCAAGAGGGAGAAGGAAGAAACAAAAGAATTCTCACGCAGTTAATCCTTTGAATCTTTTGACAAGAGAGAAAGAATAAAGAAGAAGAATAACACAAGTTTTTGGTCAATGAACTTTTCTTGAAAGAGAAAGTATTGAACAAAAAACTTTTAGAAAGATGAAGAGAAATGAATGAAAGAAATCTCTTATGCATGAAAGGAAACCAATATTTTTTTTAAAAATTTGTGCCACAGTCACATATTTATAATCATTTGATGACTCAAGTTAAAGTTTGTGATTCTTGGCAATTTCTTTAAAACTAGTCACTTTTTAAAAATTGTGACTCTTTTGAAAACTAGTCACTTTAAAAGTTGTGACTCTTTTGAAAAACTCTTCAGAAACAAGTCACTTTAAGAATTGTGACTTTTGGAAATTTATTTTTCGAAATCAATCACTGGTAATCGATTACCATCATAGTGTAATCGATTACACATCAACAGATGTGACTCTTCATATTTAAATTTGAAAATAAAAAATTTTAGTAACACTGGTAATTGATTACAAGTATTTTGTAATCAATTACACAAGTTTGAAATGATTTGAAAATGTTTTATCACAAGTTGTGACTCTTGAAATTTGAAATATAACGTTTTAAAACATTGGTAATTGATTACATGATTATGGTAATCAATTACAGCTTTGTAAATCAGTTTGAAAACAATGTTGGTTACTGGTAATCGATTACTGCCTTCTGGTAATCGATTACCAGAGAGTAAAACTCTTCGGTAAAAGATTTTTTTTTTTTTAAAATTCTTGTGCTATTCAATGTTTTGAAAAACTCTTTTAATACTTATCTTGATTGAGTCTTCTCTTGATTCTTGAATCTTGAGTCTTGATTCTTTACTTGAATATTGATCTTGATTATTCTTGAATCTTGAATCTTGATCTTGATTCTTGAAACTTGCTTGACTCTTGATTCTTTGCAACTTGCTTGATTCTTAATTCTTTGGCATCATCAAAATAATCTTGGAAGGCATTCTTTTCACATGACTTCCATTAAATGCCTTTTTCAATCGCCTGTAAGGGTGATGAGGTTTTAGAAAACTCTGATGCCTAGTGTACACTATTTTTCTACCATGTTTCAGTTGTATGTAGCTTGTGTCTTCTTCACAGATGGGGCATGCATGATGACCCTTAACACTGTACCCGCTCAAATTCTCATATGCTGGAAAGTCATTAATGGTACAAAAAAACACTCATCATGAAACCCATCAAACACTAAAACCCCCTCATCCCACAACTTTGTTAGGTCTTCAATCAACGGACTTAGATAAACATCAATGTCATTTCCTGGCTATCTTGGGCTCAATATCATCATCGACAACATCATGTATTTTTGCTTCATGCATAACCAACGAGGCAAATTGTAAATTACTAGTAGAACTGGCCATGAACTGTGTTGAGTGCTTAAATTGCCCTATGGATTCATTCCATCATTGGCTAGTCCAAGCCTAAGATTTCTTGCCACTTTGCCGAAATCCGAAAATAAACAATCTATCTTTTTCCACTGCGAGCAATCAGCCAGATGACGGACCATTCCATCGCAGTTTCTCCCATTTGCATGCCATGTAAGGTCTTTAGCGTCGTCTGCATTAGCAAAAAGACGCTTAAACCTTAGAATGATCGGCAAATACCATAACACCTTCACTGGGGGGCCCTTCTTTGAGTTTTCATCAATACTACACTCGTCATCATCCTTGACTTTGTACCGTGATACCCCACACCTAGGGTATTGGACATTTCTTCAAATTCATGTCTGTACAGTACACAATCATCCGGGCAAGCATGAACCTTCTGATACTCCATACCCATCGGACACAGTATCTTCTTTGCCTGATAGTAACTTTTAGGCAATGTGTTTTCCTCTGGAAGCATATCATGCACTACTTGAGGTAGTGAACTAAATTTTTTGTCACTCCACCCATATTTGGTCTTCACATTAACCAAACTTAAAACCACCGACAACAGCATCAAGGAATTCTTGCACCCTGGATACAAAGGCTTCTTTGAATCACTTTGCAATGTATCATACATAGGGGCATGTGCTTGCTGAAAAGACTTTTGTCCAAGGTCACGGATCATATCCTCCAAGCGATCTCCCATTTCTACATCAAACGGTTCACATTGGGACCCACTCTGCATGTCTGTCAATTCACCATGCCATATCCACATGGTGTAATTCTTCTTAATCCCATCATATAAAAGATGCTCTCGTATGTCGTCCAGTATTTGTCGTCTTTCGTTCAAACAATTGATGCAAGGATAATAATATTTTTCGTTGTCATCCGGTCGACTTCTTTCGAAGGCAAATTGCAAGAACTGTTCGACGCCTTCCTTATATGCAGGGCTCATGCAAATTTTATTCATCCAACTTTGATCCATCTAAGTAATAACTCCGTGATACTCACAAAGTTATTCGATGCATGAAAATCTCACTTTTTTATTATAGGTGTGGCCATATCCCATTCAGGAAGACCTTTTTTTTATGATAGCTTCATATGTCAAGGTTAATTCCATTTTGTTAAATTTCACAAAATTTCAACATTTTGCATTGGTCTCCAAGTACACGATATAAAATCGATGAAATTAATTTGCCGATAATAAAGTATGCACTCAGAGAATAACTAGAAATGCATTGTACCAAAATTTCATCAAATTAAAAAATAATGTCAACCTTAACGCATGAATCTACCATAAAAATATCAGTCTCCCCAAACTGTCTAAACGGATAATTCAAGATTGAATACAATGATTAATGCAAACTGTCTGCAAGAATCATTGCATTCAGTCTCAAACGGGAATCTAAGATTCACTCATCATGAACACAATTTGTATGGCATATATCAGTTGTCATTATTGGCAGTGAACAAGTAATAAAAACATTAACTGGTAACAAACATTTGTACCTATGATGATGAGCAACACGGTCCAAAATGAAAGCAACAATCCAATAAATAACTCAATGACCACCTACATCAATCATCATTCCGAAAAACAGATATCAATATGTGACAATGAGTAGGCTTAAAGTATCACATGACTATTAATTAATGCAAGGAGGGATCTTGTAGTGCATGCTAGCTGCACTATATTTTGAATTTATCAATTCACGTCGTCAATGTCTCAAAAATCATAACTCTATCAACCATACACGGTAGTGAGGAAAATCATACAATCTCAATAAAAGGCTGCTTTGGTATTTTTTGAAATTTTTGTATTCTATATGAAGTTGTAGGAACTTGCTCGTGTTTGAAAAAAAAAACCTCTTTGCCACAGTGTTCAAAACATTCAGCAGTGTGTTTCCTTTGAAGGATCTGATCAAGTCATAAAAGGAAATGGTTAAGGTTTTCCTATTAAATGTATTGGCTCATCTTCATTTTTATCTCCATTCAATTCTAATGTTACTCTTAATCTTTACAATTTCTTGCATGACACTAATATGTCTAAAAATATGCTAAGTGTAAGTCAATTTGCAAAAGACAATTATGTGTTTTTTGAATTCCATCCTAATGTTGGTTTGGTCAAATCTCAGGGATCCAATGAGATACTTCTCAATATCGTGACTTGAATGTTAAGGTATGTGTTACTTCTTATGTTGTGTTCTTTTGGTTCTCATTCTATGTGGATTCTTTGCTAACTTGCATATTTTCAGGAAAGAGATATCTCAGCTGCAGAAAAAAAAAGTTGAGATGAAGAAGGCTATAGCTAAAGGTAGCAAGGCTGAGCAGAAAGCTAAGAAGAAGCAAGTGGAAGAAGAGGTTTGTCAACTTTCTGCTAAGCTTAAGGGGAATCATGCCAAAGAACTGGTTGCATTAGGCTATAGCAGTGGTAATGGAAATGAAAAGAGCAATTTGGACAGTCTGGTCAAGGCCATAGTTGGAGTATCTGTTACTAGTCAACCTGAAGATACAAAGGTCAACAAGGCCAAACAGAGGCGAGACAAAAAAGCTCGACAAGAAGCAGAAAGGGAGTAGAGAATCCAAGCAGAGCAGAGTGACATTATAAGTATCCAACTTCAATATTGAGCACACATAAAACTGTGATAAGCTGATATTTAATATTATATCACTATACTCTCCTTTTTTATGATTATTGTTCAATTTTTATCTTCTTGGCCTGTAGGTTTACCAGCAATCCATTGGAGCTGTTTGTATCCTAGATTGGGCAAAGGAAACAATGGTTCTACAGTTTGTATCCATTGAAGTAGATGCCCAACAGCTCATGAAGGCAGAAGTGCATAACCTAGCTTTTACTAGTATAAAACCTGGCTTTTATACAGTTTCATACAGAGGTGTCCCTAATGTAAAACCTGGCTTTTACTATTAATTTTTTATGTTACTTGACCAAATATTTGAGATCAGTGTCTCCAAAGATATAATTTAGGTATCTATCTATAACAATAGTCATCAAATGTAACAAATTTTCACTAGGTCTCTCTTACATCAGCTTCTGCTATAAACTACTATGAGCAAATATCCATTTTCCTCTTTTCAACCAAACATGACAAGAGAGCGAGAAAAATTAAAGTGGAAGTAATATCAACGAATAAGCTCCCTATCTTGGCAGCAAAGATGAAACTGGAAAGATGAAACCTAGACTTGTCTAAGAACTGATAAGAGAGCTTAAAGCAACAATGAAGAAAATGCAAAGTGAATCTAACACGCCCAATGCCAACAAAGATGAAACCAAAAATACTACTACTTGTCATACTACTACTTGTTTGAATGTCACACACTAAAATTAATAGCAGCAGACATTCCCACCAAACAAAACTCTATACAAAGTCATGCGTAGCTAAGCTATATGTACCAGAGTTTTATTTAGACCTTAAACTCACATGGGGACACAGTTATTAGTAGGTTCACATTAGGACACAGTTAATGCACACATCATATGCTAATATTGATTAGTAGGAAATATAACTACATTGGAATTCACTGCCACTTAGCCTTTAGAATAGTAAATTAACAAACCAAATGTACTAAAATGAAAAAAAGTTACCGCATTTACCTTGAAAACATTATAGATAACACAACGGGAAACAGTTCTTTCATGTTTATTTGGCTAGTAAACTGCACATCATATCATTTAATTACAATTTCAGTATTGCTTATGTAAAAATCATTTACTATTGGACATGACTCAAATATGTTACAGCCCACTCAAACAAAGACAACATGGTCCTCTACCTCTAGCTTTGGAACCCTAACAACAAGCTACTAACCACACATTGTTGGACCTAGCCCAACTTCCACTTGGTGCCATAAAAACAAATGTGTTACTGGATGCCAATTACACATCAAAGATTGCAAATTTTGGGTTTTCCAAGCTTTTAAATAAATATCATACTAGAACAAGAACTAATTTAAGAGGGGCAATGGGATACCTGAAGTAGTATGAAAGATTCAAAAATTGAAGAAATGGGATACCTGAAAAATGGCCAAGAAACCAGAAAAAGCAAGGAAGAGAATATATGGACCAGCTTTCTGCTAAGACCCTGCCCAATCAATTTTCACTAACCCAATCAATCACATCATACCTAAGCACCAACACATAACTCAAAAGTGTACTAGTTAATTTTATTTCACCAACAAAACATGATAAGTAACTTCTAGAATATCTATTGAATTATAAATTCATGGCATACTCCAAGGTAGTTTTACATAAATAATCCCAACATGTTCTGAGAATGTAGAAATTCAAAGCACTTGTCTACAGTGACATTTGTAACGTAACATCAAAACTTAAGGTCACAAAAAGCTTCAAGTTTAGTTGACATACATAATGAACATTGAATCAAAACCAAGGACTATCTAGAACACAAATGGATGAAAGGGATATCTAGTACACTTAATCTCACTCTTGAATATCAGACCCCTAGTGGGCACAAATGTAGCCTAGTATTATCAATCCAAACATCATAACTTAGTAGAAGCTTGGCAAATTAGTTATTCGAACATCATAAACTGGGAGCAAATCAGTTATCAATCCAAACATCATAAACTGGGACCAAATCAGTTATCCAAATAACTCTGTAGATAACAGTTGCCTCTCCTTTATTGGTAATGTAGATAGCAGTTACTGGAAGCAAAGGATTTTCACCTGAATATGAGTAAGGCAAAGCATATGCATTACAAGTTAGGGTAGTTAAAATGACTTGGATATAAAATGAATGAAATGCCACACATTGTATACATGTTAGGGTAGTTAAAATGGAGAAAGACTCATGAAACGTACCTACGTAAGGTGGCGAGCTATCACGAAGAAGAAGACACCTTAGATGGAGAAGAAGAAGTTTTGCTTAGATGGAGAATGAAGAAGAGAGTACGAAAGCAAAATAGGGCTCGTGTCTGATATATTTTAAAATGTAAGTCCAACATTGGTTTTCAATAAAAAAAAATACCGATGTTAACAAAATGATGTTAACTTATCATACATTAACATCGGTTTTTTGAAACCCGATGTTAACAAACTTACATTAACATCAATTCTTCCAAAACCGATGTTAACGGATACACATTATTTATAATTATGTCATCGCGTTTATCTTAACATCGGTTTTGTCAAAAACCGATGTTAATATGGCAATGTTGAATCTCGTTTCTGTAGTAGTGATATAAATTTAAATTTTATTGTTGTTATGTATAGAGAGACATTTATAATTATATTCTTAATTACAGGTACTGTAATTTTTAATCACATGTAAGATCACTATCCTATTTATAGATACATTTATTATTCTATTGAAAGGCATGGATACCAAACTATATATATTTTTTTAAGAATAATTTCAAAACCAAATTATAAGTATTGGATTATAAGTATATTTTGGTTTAGCAGCCTCCACATTCTCTGGAAATCATCCGACACAATTTAAACATCTTAACTGGAAACCTCTTTCAGAAAAAAAATTGGAAACCATTGATTGCATGCCCATGGATCCAACTTTATATTTCTAAAATAGGAAGGAAATAGTTATTGGTAACTAAGTCTTATGTTAACTACGTAGTAATTAAAAGGTTTAAATATATTTTTAGTTCTTATAAAAAAATCTTCCTTATAATGAGATGAAATATTAAATCTATTTTGAATAAGAAAAATGAGATGAAATATTAACAGTTGTGGACTTTTGTTAATGGGATCTATATTCATAGAATTCTACAGAGGAGAGAGATAGTGTATTGCAAGGGCTTTAAGTTTTTAGATTAAGCAAGGTGTATGAGTTATCGTAAACCCCTGGTACCTACCTTCAAATTTTAAGGATAAAAAAAGAAGATTAAGTCATGTTTGTAGGACATCCCGTTACGTGTTACCTCATAAAACATATGTTCTCTTAACTTATGAGGGATCTCCATTTTGTTTAACTATGTTAAGCACTTTTGCTTTTCCTTTCTATTTTGGATTTGGTTCATTCAAATTCAGATTGAGAAATTATTCATAATTTCATGTGCAACATTCACCGATGTAGTTGGGAGCTAGCCCATACTATGTTGCCCCTAAAGTTTTGTGGAAGCAATATGGTCCAAAATGTGATTTTTGGAGTGTTGGGGTGATCATCTATATTTTACTCAGTGGAGTTCCCTCATTTTGGGATGGTGAGAATGCTATAATTAATCACTTGATTTCATGATGTCAACTCCTTTCACAATTTTAGTTGTGTATGTGTTTGTGTAATATTCAAAAGTTAAAGCCAAAATTTTGATCTCTCCCTGTCAATGGAATTCTTATTTTTTATATTTCAGATAAAATATCTTATTTCACATTTGGTGATTTTCTTTTGGAAATTGCATTGTTGATATATGCCCTTATTTCATTTTTCACTTTACAAACATGGAAATGTTGCACTGCAGTATCCAAATGAATAAATATAATTTGAAATTAGAAGTGTATTAAAGATATTTATGGTTGAATCACTACATTTCTTCCCTTTTGCTGCTTTGTTATTATTGTTTATCACTATTTTGCGGTATTAGTTGGTGACTTGTTATTCATTAATAAATCATCATCTGAGCCTTCGAGTCCTCTCTTCGTAATAGAGTTCATGAATGTTACTAGAATATTGGCATTTGTATGTACCTAGAAAAACATGATCATATAATATTATTTTCTAAGACAGTTGTTTGGAACAATCATCTTACAAAGTATCTAATGAAAGACATTCTACCGTCTTAGGATGTCTACTTTCTAAGACGGTTGTTCCAAACAACCGTCTTAAAAATCTCGTGTTTTCTACAAGGTTATTATGAGAACCGTCATTAAACATTTTTTTTGTTTTTAACGTCGCTAGATACAACAACGGCTGAAAATTATCGTTAAAAGTTGTTTTCAACCATCGTTAAAAAGCCTTTTTTTAGTAATGCTTTTAAATACAAGTTCTTTATTATAATAATTTAATTTAAATACATTAATCATGTGTTTGAATAGGAAATTTCCAGAATGCCAAAGAATTTGAAATGCGTGTAATTCAATTGAAACAATTAAATTTCATTCAATTACAAAATAACGATTATAAGTTTTGAATCTATTTTGACATAAATTCAAAATTGCTATTAACTATTAATTTTAAATAATTTTTCTCTCTCTCCTCACTTCTCTCTGCAATTCAACACGCTCAAAACTAAGCATTGCAACAGTTACAGTGTTGCACCAATACCACTATATGTATTACAAAAAACTCTGCCATGGTGATTTCTTGTTGGTGATGGTGTTTAAGCTCATCAGGAAAATGATAAAGGGAGTTTTGTTGGTAATCTTCTTCTCTCTTTGTCAGTGGTTTGGTTCAACTCTTTTTGTCGGTGATTTGGATTCCGTGGAGGAGAGTATGGAAATGATAGTCGATGGGTTGGGGCTGTGGCGAAGATGATTGTTTGAGGGTTGGGATTCCTGTGAGAAAGGTTTGCCGGAGAAAACAACAACATATGAGCGATTGGGAGGGATGGGAAAGAAAATACATAGATAGGAGAAAAACATTAACGAATTCGAGACACTCTTCTGTTCACAAAGATGAATTTTAGAAATTACACATCTTTTAGTGGAATTTCAAATTCCTAATTTTCACAAATAATAAAATTTCAGAGAATTCTTTAAATTCTTATTTTGAGTATCCAAACGAAACGTTTCATTGAACCGTAATTGAAATACCCTATATAATTTTACCTGCTTGAAATGACATATCCAAACACGCGGTAAAGGTTTAAATGTTGTTTAGATTATTTTTATGTATTATAAGCAGTAATTGATCTTGGTATATCTTTTTTAACAAATTTAAGCTCTTCATGTCCCTTTAATATACCTATAACAGACACACACACACACACACACATCCACACCCACACACACACCCCCACCCATCCACACCCACCCACACCTACACACACACACCCACACACACACACACACATACCTATAACAGACACACACCCACCCACACACCCACAGACACACACACACACACACACACACCCATACACACCCATCCACACACACACCCCCACACCCACCCACACACACACACACCTATACCCTCCCACCCACCCACTCCCATACACCCACACCCACCCACCCACACCCACCCCCACCCACACACACATACGTGTTATTTTCAAAATACGAGAAAAAAGTTTCTGAGTTTGAAAAAACTTGAAGACATAGTTTTTTACTTAAATTTTTTTACCTTGGTTAATACTTCAGAATAAGACGTCAGATGCAACTATTTTTATTGTAATTTTAGCATTAATTTATTTTAGATATCCATCTTTTGAGGATAATGTTTTCTTTTTGTAAAAACTTGTTTATTTGACTTATTATATTATGCATGAAGTATTTTCATATTATCATAATTTTGAGATTTTATATTCTTTTTTTTATTATGGATGATTATTGTAATGAAGGGTGTTACATTTCATAGGTTTTGGTCAAGGAAGGGACTTGGTGGAGGATGGTAACAACCACAAGGTAAATGTTGGAACTAAAATTACTAACTTTGTAAAATTGAGGAACTAAATATTTATTTTAAAATAGAATGACTAAAATTACGGATTGTAAAAAAGGAAAGAACCAAAATTGTATTTTAACTTAAAAGTTAAGTGGATTTGGCTCCTATAAATTGAAGTCATAGGAATACACTTTAGAGGATAAAATTCAATAACAATTATTAGTTAAAAATCAACCATTGATATTATAATTAACTTTAACATTTTATAAATCAAGAAAGTCTAAGTTGATTAAATAGTATATTAGTTAATGTAAAGTCTTTGATATTTGAATTTTATTCCTATGAATTAAAATAAAAATTGTTAAATATTTGAAGTTGATTTTCTAATCAACGATTAATGCAAGTGCATTTTATCCTCTAATTTTAGAGAAGCCAAATCCCAGTTTTATAACATTTTTGTTGAATAAAAAATAAATGTTAATTAGTATTATAAATAATATCAATAAAATTTTCAGCGATTTCATGATGAAGTTGCCGTTGATTTTCAAACAACAAAAATCAAGAAACGAAGTTGCCGTATATTTTCAAAAAAATAAAGATGCCTAAAGAAATGGAAGAAACTTACATTCAACTAGTGATAATTAGG
The DNA here is from genome assembly GCF_004193775.1 of Glycine soja. Taxonomy (NCBI): domain Eukaryota; kingdom Viridiplantae; phylum Streptophyta; class Magnoliopsida; order Fabales; family Fabaceae; genus Glycine; species Glycine soja. The sequence continues at coordinate 8,926,370 of NC_041004.1, forward strand.
TGCGGGGAAGCATCCTTCTGTACTCAATTATTTTTTTATTTATTGAAAATTTATTCTGCTATTATTTATGAAAAAATATTTACGAAACTCTAACATCATACTATTAAGCTATTATTTGATAAAATTAATCGCTAGTGACAACTGAACCTACTTTGTAATAGCTAAAACAACTCAGAAGAGCTGACCTTGAATTCTTCAACGCGTACTGTTCTGTGCCGGATATTAATCAAACAATTTAAGTGTATCATTTTTACACATAATTTTTTTATCGGTAGAAATTAATCAGACATTTCCAACACTCACACACTCTTAAATAGAATCTGTTAGACATTTATAACACTCACACACCTTCAAATAAAAACTCTTTATAATAATAATTTAATTTAAATATACCTGTATAATTTTACCCGCTTGAAATGACATATCCAAACACACGATAAAAATTTAAATGTTAGTTAAATTATTTTTATGTATTATAAGATAATAATTGATCTTGTTATATTATTTTAACAAATTTAAGCTCTTCATATCCCCTTAATATACCTATAAAAAGCGCTCCCCTTAAAGATGATTACCTGTAAGTTTCCCAATACTTGGTGCCTATGACATTCTTTCTCTAAGCTGGCCAATAAGTCACTTGGGAAACCTAAATGAGCCAGTTCCTTTGCTGAATGATACCAACCGAAACCCCCTAAAATCTTCCTAATTAAGTCGCTTGGGAAACCTAAACGAGCGAGTTCCTAAACTAAACCATACCAACTGCAACCCCTATCAATCTTCCTAAGGGAGTGAGTGATATTAGTAAGGTGGGATCGATAAAGATATTTGACTTCTTGAGAGAAAAGTAAAAATATGATAAATAGTATAGTGTGATAAGAAAAAAAAAATAGTATAGTGTGATCCGTTGTGCTAAGTATTTTTTCTAGGGATCATCACCCATCTAATCGTTTTTCTATGGGTCAATCATCCTCTGGTCCTTTTATAGAACAAGTGGATCCTCTGGTCCTTTTATAGGACAAGTGGATGATGCGACTCAGAGTAAAAAAACATCTAGCAGGGCATCCCAAAGCGTTATCATTGGGGGTGAAACAACGTATAGGCTTTCAGAATCCCAACGTAGCTCCAACAACGTATCCAGCTTTGGAGGAAAGGTGAGTCATGCAATTCGAAGTGAAGTAAGATCCCAATACTCCAACAGCATTGGACCTAGCTTTGGAGGACAAGTGAGCCATGCAATTCGGAGTGAACAACCATCCAAAGAGTCCAACAGTACCATACCTAGTTTTGAAGGGCGAGTGAGTCATGCAATTTGGAGTGCAAAAACATCCAAAGAGTCCAACAGTTCCATACCTAGTTTTGAAGGGCGAGTGAACCATGCAATTTGGAGTGAAAAGCCATCCAAAGAGTCCAACAGTACCATACCTAGTTTTGAATGGCGAGTGAGTCATGCAATTGGGAGTGAAAAACCATCTCCATACTCCAACAACAACAGACCTAGTTTTGGAGAGCAAGTGACTCATGCAATTCAAAGTCAAGATGCATATACATCCCTATACTTCAGCAATATCCCTAACCCTAACCCTAACCAAGACCTAGTGCATCATACCATTAGGGCTAGGAGTGCACCTCTTAGACGATCGATCTCAAAGTTATGGAGGGCATGCAAATCATGCAATATCTCGTAGACAATCTCAAAGTTCCAACAACCCAAATTAATGATCAACAGCGACTGAGTCGTAGGAGGAAAAGTGAACAAGCTCATAGCATGATGCAAGATGCTGCAGCCATGGCAATCTCAAAGCTCCAATTTTCCAAATAAAGAATGGCAAGTGGGTCTTAAATCTTAATAATAATAATAATAATTCAAACATGATGACATTGTACAAACCAAACATGCCTGGTGGTTATGAATGGTCAATGGATGATAGGATGAAAAGTGAGCAAGCACGTGCTAACCCTCAGAATAATCTAGTGGCTTGGTTGGCTAGTGCATTGATCAACTCCAATCGCAATGTGCCTAGTTATCAATTACCAGTGGGTTATTGGGTGCAGAATGGTCACTGGTCAACCAGATGGTAATCCTCAGCAGCCTCCTTGGTCGTGGTTTTATCATCAGTAATCAATAATAATAACAAGTGATTCCTTGTAAATGGTGATCAAATCATACATCATTAAATACAAAACGCAATATCTCAGGTGCTTGGACGAATTATATGAACAAGATCGCTTAGCTTAACTGTAGAAAGAGCACGAAAAATTAAGTGTTTCTGATTACAACCTTCGGACTTTCCGCCATCGAAAATATTTAATTGTTTTAGATTCTCATCGACGTCCATTTCCGCAAGAATAATGCTGCTTGTTTGTGTTATTTTTCTATTGTTTCCTCGTTTTAAAATTTCCTTTTGCTATTTTTAAGGACCCGTTTTGGACTTGGTAATGCATCCGTTTAAGTTTATTTGTGTGGATTGAAGAGTTGTAGTGATGCATGCATCCTTTTGTTCAGGATTGAAGAGCTTAGTTGTTTGGTAATGCCCATTATCTTGTGCACTTGTTTGTCAAATAGTTAACAAAATTAAAAAAATAATAAAATGTCAAGCGCGTGTGTAAGAACGGTAACTTTATATTTACTGCATGTGTTAATTATTTATTATTTTGAATTGTTTAAAAACCACAATCTTAAAATTAGTTTTTTTTTAAATAATCTTAATATTAGCTAACTTTATGTGTGATACTCAACTCACTTATTGTGATTTATAGATGAAAGATTCTAAAATTGACAACACTATTGTTTTATTGAGTAGAGTATACATACACTATATGTTTTAAGCATTTAATTAACACCTATAATTTTTTATCTCTTTTTTTTAATGTCATATTATAATATTTATTTTCCTAGGGTTGATTTTGGGACACCAACAAATTCCAAATACCTGCTTGACAATCTTATTTTATCTCTATCTCTTCCTTCTTATTAAACACGAGTGGGAAATTAATCATCGAGTGAGTCATTAGGCAACACTTGCTTAACTAATTAAGCATAACCCCTGCTGCAAACGTAGAAGAAAAATTCAAATAACTTTCAGAAATCAAGATACCCAAGATAATGTAAAACCCATCCAAATGTAGGACAAAGAGTGAGTGTACCAACGTGTATACTGGATTTTATTTTTTTTATAAAAAAAAAGGGGGTCATTTTGAAGGGGAAAAAAAACATATTGGAGGTAAATGTACCAAAAAATATATTAAAGGAGGTATAGAGGTATAATATAATTAACAATTGCCTCTTATGCCCGATTTCTACGTGCTTCCCAACAGCAAACCAAATTGTAAAAAAGGCACACTCATTTTTGCTAAGTACACCTCCTTTGCTTCCATTGGGTAAGAAAATTAGTATTGTGTTATTAAGTACTTTAATTTATTTTTAAAAGGATTTTAATTAAAGCAATTAATAGTTAAATAATTAATTTAAGAACTAAATTGACATATAAATGAGGTGAAAATATATAAGAAATCAAACTAAAATCATTGTACATACACTACACTACTAGGACAAAGCCACTTTACATTAGTTCTAGAACACATACTACGTTAATTTCAGAATCAATGTTGTTCAGCACAATGTTAAATATAGGTGTATTCAACATCAGTTCCCCTCAAACCCACTCGTGAAGTGAACCACGACAAAATTGAAAGAAATAAAACAATTAAACAACAAAGGAAGTCATTTGTTGGTCAAGTTGTAGCTCACCTAACAAATTCTAAGGAAAAACAAAGATTTAAAATAACAATTGCAAAGACCAATGAAGTTCAGGGGGGTTCACTCGCTAGGTGAGTGTGTCTTGCCCAACATGTTAGATATAAATGTTCTTCAAATTTTAAAATTATGCAACCACGCTGGGCGAGTTGTATCTTGCTAGGCGAGTACACCAGAACTAACTTCCCTAAACAACACACGGCAAAATAAAACAAATATCTATACCCAAAAAAGGAAAGAAAAAGGATTCCTAGGTTTTCTCCCAGTAAGTGTTTCTTTAACGTCATTAGTTTGACAATTGATAGGACTCAAGCGTCCTTGAGATGAATGAGAGTGGTCAACCTTTCAATCTCCCCACTGAGGTAGGACTTCAACCTCTGGCCATTGACCACCCAACTCCTTGCTAGCTCAGTTGCAAATGGATTCACCAGCTCTACTGCCCCATATGGCTTGCCTTCTTTAACAAGGAACAACCTTGACCACTTGGACTTCAACTTCCCATGAAAGAGTTTCAATCTTGAGTTGAACAAGAGGACTTGTTACTAGCATGGAAGTCCCTATGATCAACTTGTTATCATGGTATGCCTTTACCCTTTCCTTGTTGTTCTTGGAGGAATCATAAGCATGAATCCTCAACTCCTCGAGCTCTAGAAGCTTCAATCTTGTCTTCTTAGTGTACTAGGTGGGGTCAAAGTTCAAGAACTTGATAGTCCAATAGGCCATGTGCTCCATTTCTACTGGTAATTGGCAAGACTTGCCATAAACCATTTGAAATAGAGTAAGGCCAATTGGGTTTTTCAAAACAATCTTATATGCTCATGGTGCATCATCCAAGTTAAGTGACCAATCCTTCCTTGATGCAGTCACTGTCTTCTCTAATATCTTCTTGATTTCTCTATTAGAGACCTCCCTCTTCCATTAGTTTATAGATGATATGGAGAAGTAATCTTGTGATACACATGATAGTGTTAAAGAACCTTGCTAGTTAAGCATTGCATAAATGAGATCCTCCATTATCAATCAAAACCCATGGGACGCCCAATCTAGAAAAGATTTGTTTCTTGAGAAATTTGATCACAATTTTGGCATCACTCTTTTGGCATGCCACAGCCTCCACCCACTTGCTCACATAATCTACTACTACTAAAATGTATTCATTGGAGAATGATGGAGGAAAGGGACCAACAAAATCAATGCCCCAATAGTCAAAGATCTCCACCTCCAAAATGGTATGCAATGGCAATTCATTCCTCTTGGAAACACTTCTAGTTCTTTGGCATTTATTACATGACTGAGCATGAACATATGCATCTTTGAAAATGGATGGCAAATAAAATCTAGATTGAAGTACATTTGTAGATATCTTCTCATCACTGTAGTGCCCTCTATAAGGTGAATTATGGCAATTCCATAAGATACCTTTGGCTTCTTCTTGAGAGACACACCTTCACAAAATGTTATTTACTCCTAGCTTGAATAGATGCGGATCATCCCAGATATAACAATGAGCTTCATGGAGGATTTTTTTTCTTTTGGTGCCAATTCAGATCATCGGGCATGTCCCTTGTTGCTTTGAAATTCACCATATCAACAAACCAAAGTTGCGCCTGCTCACCATCAAAGATTCGTCTAGGAACTCATCTTGAATTTCTTGTTCTTTGTGGGTGACCTCCTCATTCATCAATCTTGAAAGATGATCAACTAGAAGAGTTTCACAACCATTCTTGTCTTTAATTTCTAAGTCAAACTCTTGCATTAAAAGAACCCACCAAATCAATCTTGGCTTTGAATCTGCATTGGCCAAGACATATTTGATGGCAGAGTGGTCGATGAAGATGATGATCTTGGAGCCAATCAAGTATGATCTAAATTTCTCTAGAGCATATACAATAATAGCTAGCAGTTCTTTCTCTATGGTGGCATAATTCATTTGTGCGTCGTTCAAGACCTTGCTAGCATAGTATATAGAGTGAAAAACCTTGTTTCTCCACTGCCCCAAGACTGCTCCTACAACATAATCGCTAGCGTCACACATCAACTCAAATCCTTGACTCCAATTTGGAGCAATATTGATAGGGGCGATAATTAACTTCTCCTTGAGAGTGTTGAAATCTATCATGCACTCCTCGTCAAACTTAAAAGGCACATCCATATTCATCAAATTACTTAGAGGCTTGGCGATCTTGAATTAAAGCACTACAGTTGCCCTCCACAATAATGCTATCACTGTTGATGTATTTGTCTTTCTTGGTGAGGAGGTCCTTCAGAAACTTGGTGTATATTGACATATGTTGTAGAGCCTCCCCGAAGGGAATAGTAATTTCCAACTTCTTAACAATATCCATGAACCTTGAAAAGTGCTAAGCCTTAACTTTCTTTGATGGCCCCACAAGATAAGGCACATCTAGTTGGCTCCTTACATGCTTATTTCTTTGCTTCCCTTATTCTTTGACTCTTGGTCTTTGATGCTAAGACCTCATCAACTTCTTCCTCATTACTATTTTTTTGTTTTTTTTTATCATTTTTCTTCATTTTCCAGACTCATTTTTTTTTCTTTATTCTTTTCCCCTTCATTCTCATTCTCACCCTCAACTTTCTCATCATCGCTCGCATCCTCCACCACACCTTTAACCATTTCTTCATTAATAGGGCATTTTGTCTTCATATTTCTTGTGACCATAGCTTTGCATTGTTCTTTAGGATTTGGCTTCGTGTTCCCCCCGAAATTGCCATTGGAATTCTCTGCAAGTTGCTTTGTGAGTTTTCCAACTTGCATTTCCAAATTTTTAATTGTCGATTTTGTGCTTTGTGGTTAGAAATGGAGACTTGCATAAATTGTGTCAAAATATCCTCAAACTTGGTGGTTCTCTCATAAAGGCTTGCACCTTGGTTAAGAGGTCTATTGGATGAACCTCCTTGATCCTTGTTAAAATTGTTTCTTGGATGAAACTTACAGCCTTCACCCTAGTTTTGAGATATGTTTCCAACCTGATTGTAGCCTTGGTTGCTCCCATGATGATAAATTTGTTTTCCTCTTTGGTTGTAGCCTTTTTAGTTTTGGCTTGCCATATAGTTAAGCTCTTTATTAGCTTCTTCTTGGGTCATACACATCCATACTTCATGAGTTCCTCCACACAAGGTTCATCCTCTAACTTGTGAATTAGAAGGTTGAGTTGGTTGAAGAGCATGCAATTGTTATGGAAGAGTGTTAAGTTTGTCTGTCAAGGCTTCAATTTGCTTTGCCATGAGTTTATTCTAAGCCAGAATAACATCATGAGCAATCAATTCATATAGGCTCTTCTTTGTAGGAGTGAAAGCTCTACATCTATGAATGGCTTCATCACTTGCCACCATGTTCTCAATCAATTCCATAGCTAACTCTGGTGTTTACAGTTTGATCTTGCCACCTGCAGAAGCATCAAGGAGTTTCCTTGTATGAGGTCTTAATCCATTGATGAACATGTAGATTTGCATTGGTTCACTAAATCCACGAGTTGGTGTCTTGTGGAGTAAGCCTCAAAATCTATCTCATGCTTCACTAAGAGATTCATCTAGGAATTAATGGAAGGATGAAATCATTGATGCAATCCTACCCCGCAAGGGCATTGGGTAGAAGATTCCAAGTAGATTGGGCTAGAGATCCAAGGGAAGGCCCTAGGGTTCTCATGAGCCTTAGGGTAGATTTCGAGCCCATGGGCTAAGTATGAGCCCGCTTATCTTTGTAAATATTAGAATAGGTTTTTCCTTCGTCTGGGCCTTGTATTTTGGCCATTCTAGTAGTATAGGGTTTTAGCCTTGTATTTCGGGGCATTTTGAGTAGTCTTTGTAGTAAGGACTTTTTTTTGTATTTTCATGTTTTTTTGTCATGGGGGTGAGCTTAGCTATTAGAGAGGTGTGTGTAGCTAAGCTTTAGCTTCTTTAGGAATCTTCTTAAGGAAGCTTCTCAAGGAGGTGAGCTTAGTTATGAGAGGGGTGTGTGTAGCTAAGCTCTAGCTTCTCAAGGAAGTTTTCTCAAAGAAGCTTCTCAAGGAAGTTTTCTCAAGAAAGCTTCTCAAGGAAGCTACCTAGTCTATAAATAGAAGCATGTGTAACACTTGTTGTAACTTTGATGAATGAAAGTCTTATGAGACACACTTTAAAGTTCCACTTCTCTACCTCTTTTATTCCTTCAATTTCGTGCTCCCCCCTTCTCTCTTTCTTTTCCTCCATTGAAGCATCATCTCCAAGCTTCTTATCCAAGGCTCATCTTGGTGGTGAAACTCCTTCTTCCATGGCTTATTCCTTAATGGATGGCGCTTCCTCTCACCTCTTTTCCTTTGTCTTCCGCTGCATCTCCATGGTGGAAAATCACCATTAAAGGACCCCATTGAAGCTCAAAGATTCAGCCTCCATAGAAGCCCCACAAACAAGCTTCCATCAATCATTGTCTTGCCTTCATTTGTCTTAGCCTCCAGAAAGTACTTTTTTCAAGAACTTATCAACCACTTCATCCTATGTGCGCAAACTATGACCCTTGAAAGAATGAAACCATTTCTTTGCTTCTCCGACCAATGAAAAGGAGAATAAAATGAATCAAATAACATCATTGGGAACCCCTGCTTTCTTGACTCTATTACAAATCTCTATATATGTATCCAAGTGAGCGAAAGGATCCTTACTAGGAATTCCATGGAAGAGGTTTCCTTGAATCAATTAAATAAGTGAATGTGGGTGAGAAATTTTGGTTGCTTGCACATTGGGTCGAGCAATGCTTATGAAGTACTATGGAATGGCATGGGAGGAGTAGTCTTTGTGAAAGTATGTGTATGAAGGTTTTGATGATGCCAAGACAGAAGCAACATAAGTTTACTTCAAGTCGAAATCAAGATCAAGAAAAAAAAATCAAGAGAAAAGATAAGCCTTAGTCTATTTTTGTTAAAAGAATCTCTTAGTGATTAAAAAGATTTTGGCCTTACAAAAATTATTTTTAAATTGATTATAAAAAGTTTTAAAATATTTTAACATTTTTGAAGAAGGCATTTTTACACTAGTAATCGATTACTTGGCATTGTAATTGATTACCAGAAAAAAAATTATCTTAAAAGCTTTTTCAAAAAGTTTGAAATTTGAATTTTTTTTATAAAAAATGTAATTGATTACCACTTGTATGTAATCGATTACTAGTAACGGAACTTCTAAAATTCAATTTGAAAAGTCATGACTCCTCAATATATAATTGTGTAACCGATTACCAAAGAGCTGTAATCGATTACTAGTGAGGAATTTTAAAACATTACTCTGAATAGTCACATCTCTTCATAAGTTTTTGAAAAGTCACCAAGGGCCTACAAATATGTGACTTGTCTATGAAAATCTTTAGAGTTTTTCAGAACCTTATTGTCTTATTCTCTCATAAACAAATCATTGGCCAACCACTTGCAAATCATTTGAGTATCCTTCTAAGATCTTCAACTTGTATTATCTTTTCTTAAAGAGAGAAAAAAATGTACTTTTTGAAAAATATTTGTTGTGATCAAGAGATTGTTTGTCTCTTGAATTGTGATAATCTTGAACCCAAGGGAAAGGGATCCCTAGGTGGTTCAGAAGTTGTAAAAGAGTTTTACAAAGATACTGAAAATCTCAAGTGGATTGCCTGAGGACAAGACGTAGGCACAGGAAGTGACCGAACCAATATAAATCAAGTTTGCAATTCTTATTTCCCTTATCTCATTTACTATATTGCAATTGATTTTGTCATGCACATTTAAAGAACATCAATCAAATTGATTACTACTACTTCTTATGTAGTTTAAATCTATCATACATCATTTAAAAAGGGGATTAAAATTTGTTAGTGGGAAAAATTTGAACCTTAATTCACCCCTCCCCCCTCTTAAGTTATTGAGGCCACTTGTCCAACAAGTGGTATCAGAGCTTGATTCTTGTATAAAGTTTAGAAACTTCAAGAATAATTATGGCCTCATTAAACTTTCTATTTCCCGAAGGAAACTCCATTAATAGGCCTCCTATATTTAATGGTGTGAGTTATCATTACTAGAAAACTCGTATGCAAATCTTCATAGAGGCTATAGATTTAAACATCTAGGAAGCCATTGAAATCAATCCTTACATTCCTACAACGGTAGTAGGAAATGCAACTATAGAAAAACTCAAAGAACAATGGGATGAAGAGGAAAGAAGAAATGTACAATATAACTTAAAGGCCCAAAACATAATTACCTCTGCATTAGGAATGAATGAATACTTTAGAGTATCAAATTATAAGAATGCAAAAGAAATGTGGGATACATTACAAGTAACCCATGAAGGAACAACTGATGTAAAGAGATCTAGAATAAACACCCTAACAGATGAATATGAACTTTTCAGAATGAATCAAAATAAGACCATACAGGATATGAAAAAGAGATTCACACATATAGTTAATCATCTTGCATCATTAGGAAAGATATTTCCTAATCAGGATCTCATTAATAAAGTACTATGATGTTTAAGTAGGGAATGACAACCAAAGGTAATTGTAATTGTAGAATTGAGAGATCTCACTAACATGTTGTTGGATCAAGTGGCCTCAGAATAATTAAGAAAGGGGGGGTTGAATTAATTATGAATGTGTCTTGACTAATTAAAAATTTATCCTTCTTAATGTTACTAGATTCAATTTAGGCTTTACTACTAAGTTATGAGGAAGTAAAGAACAAAAACAATAACTTAGACAAAAGTAAAGCGGAAATAAAAGAACACGGCAGAAAAGTAAAGAGTGTAGGGAAGAAGAAAACAAACACAAGATTTATTCTGGTTCGGCAACAACCCGTGCCTATATCCAGTCTCCAAGAAACCACCGATTCTTGAGATTTCCAATAACCTTGTAAAATCCTTTACAAGCAAAAATCCTTTACAAGCAAAAATCCAGTCTCCAACCAACCACCGTTGTTCTCTTTGAACAACCAAGTGGATGTACGCTCCACTTGAACTGATCCACAAGAGATGTACCCTCTCTTGTTCTCAGTATCACAACCCAAGTAGATGTACACTCTACTTGTACCCCAAAGGATGTATGCTCCAATGTGTTAAGACAAAGAATTCTTAGGCAGTTAGTCCCTTGAATCTTTGTAAGGGGAAACAAAAGATATCTTAGGCGGTTAGTCCTTTGAAATCTTTTGTTTAAGGGAAAGGGAAGAATCAAAAGAATTCTTAGACGGTTAGTCCTTTGAATCTTTTGTCAAGAGGGGGAAGGGAGAATCAAAAGAATGCTCAGGCGGTTAGTCCTTTGAATCTTTTGGCAAGAGGGAGAAGGGATTAAAAGATAGCACACTGGTTTTCTGCAGAATTTTCACTTGCAGAAAACAAATTTTTGAAAACAAAGTTTAGAAAGCTTTTTGGCAAACAAAAAGCAATGGGAAATGGTTAGAGAAAGATTGCAAAAAAGAATTGTTTTGAAGAATATCATATATATGTTGAATGTGTGCCAAAATCATGCTTTTATTGACTCTTCATGTCTGGTCAAAGAAACCATTGGAAAAGTAATGACCTTTGAGAAAACCATGTTAAGAGTTATAACTCTAACTTTTTCTTCAAAACTGTTCGCTGGTAATCAATTATCACAAAGGTGTAATCGAATACACAATTCATTTTATGAAAAGTTGTGACTCTTCACAATTGGATTTGAATTCTAACGTTCAGATTCACTTGTAATCGATTACTAATATAGTGTAATCGATTACACTATTTGAAAATCATTTTGGAACGTTGTAAACCATTTCAAAACATTTTGAAAACCAAACTGGTCACTGGTAATCGATTACTGCGAACTGGTAATCGATTACCAAAGAGTAATCACTCTAGTAACTTAGAAAAATTGAGAAAATTCTTTTGTAAAACAAAACTGTGCTATTTGGTTTTTGAAAAAATCTTTTAATACTTATCCTATATGAAGTCTTGACTTGTTGCTTCTTGATTTCTTCTCTTGAATCTTGAATCTTGAACCTTGGATTGGATTCTTGATGCTTGATCTTGAAGTCTTGAATCAATCAATTGGGCTTTTGGCATCATCAAAATTGCTTGGTTCATCATCATGAAACTTGCTTCTACACATGTCTCGTGTAACTCTTTTTGGAAAGCTTCAGGAACACGAAATGGAACTTATGAGACTAAACCAACATGAAGAAAATCACAAGAAAAAAAAAGGAATTGCACTTAAAGCCTCAACTTCTATTCAAGAAGAAAATGACAAAGAGAACTTGAATGAAATAGAAGATGATGATGATTTCAGAGTCTTCGTAAAAAGATTCAATAATTTTCTAAGGAACAAAGGAAATCAAAGAAGAACAAACTTCAATTCAAATAAAAGAGGACAAGATTCATCTTCTGTTCCAAAGTGCTATGAATGTAATCAACCTGGACATCTGAGAGTTGATTGCCCTAGTTTCAACAAAAGAATGGAAAAATAAGACAGGAAAATCTTCAAAGATAAGAAAGCAAAGAATGCTTACATCACTTGGAAAGATAACGATATGGATTCATCCAGAGGCTCAAAAAATGAAGTCGTGAATCTAAGTCTCATGGCCAAAAACTATGAAAGCGAAGAAGAGGTAACATCTTTTGACAATAACTTATCTATTTCCTTTGATGAACTTCAAGATGCATTCAATGACTTACATAAAGAATCAGTCAAACTTGCCAAACTAGTTTCATTTTCTAAGAAAACTATTTCAAATTTAGAAAAGGAAGTTTTGAAATTAAATGAAGAATTAGAAAATCTTAGAAATGAAGTCAAAACTTTAAAACCAATTTATACAAATCAATCTTCTATCATAAAATTGATACATGATAGTAATGAAGCATCTAACTCATGTAAATGTTGTAACAAGTTTAAACAAGAAATCAAAGATCTGAAAAATTCTCTTGCCAAATTTACTATTGGCAAAAATAATTTGGATATTATACTAGGAAAGCAAATATGTGTGTTTAATAAGGCTGGATTAGGAAAATTGTATAAAAACTTATTTGCATCTACTTAAAAGAATAGTTCTCCTTTTTTGACATGTTTTTACTGTGGTAAGAAAGGACATAGCGCATCTGCATGCTATTTTAGGAAAAATAGTATTAATATTAAGATGATATGGGTTCCAAAAGGATCTTTAATCAAAATTAACATTCAAGGTCCCAAGAAAATTTGGGTGCCTAAATATAATTATATGAATGAAGGATTCTTTGAAGAAGAGTTGGTACATTGATAGTGGATGTTCTAAATACATGACGGGAGATGCATCAAAGTTTACTCATATTTCTCCCAAGAATAATGGACATGTGACTTATGGTGACAATAACAAAGGTAAAATTCTTGGAGTCGAAAAAATAGGTACGAATCCAACTACCTTCTTTGAGAATGTTTTACTTGTTGATGGTCTCAAGCATAGTTTACTAAGTGTTATCCAATTATGTGATAAAGGCTTTTTAGTATCATTTGATTCTAACAATTGTTTTATTGAAAATAAACATGACAAGAATATAAAACATATAGGATATAGAACTAATAATGTATACATGATAAATTTAGATAAAACATCAAATCATGTTCAATGCTTTTTAAGCAAAGATAATGATTCATGGTTATGGCATAAGAGGATTGCTCATATAAATATGGATCATTTAAATAAATTAATTTCTAAAGATTTAGTAATCAAGTTACCAAAACTCAGATTTGAAAAATATATATTATGTGATGCATGTCAAAAATAAAAACAAGTAAGAATCTCTTTCAAATCAAAAAATATAGTTTCTACCACTCAACCCTTACAACTTTTGCATATGGATCTCTTTGGTCCTTCTAGAACCATGAGTTTTGGTGGAAATTATTATGCCCTTGTTATAGTTGATGATTATTCAAGATTCACATGGACATTATTTCTTACTCACAAAAGTGATGATGATTTTCATGCTTTTAAGAAACTTGCTAAACTCATTCAAAACAAGAAAAATCTTAACATTGTATCCATTAGGAGTGATCATGGAGTAGAATTTAAAAAAATATTTTGAATTATTTTGTGATGAAAATGGTATTGAACACAATTTTTTTGCACATAGAACCCCTCAACAAAATAGAGTTGTTGAGAGGGAAAATAGGTCATTAGAAGAAATGGCCAGAACTTTGTTAAATGATACAAATCTTCCTAAGTATTTCTGGGCTGAAATTGTTAATATTGCATGTTATATATTGAATAGAGCTTTAATCAGACCTATCTTAAAGAAAACACCATATGAATTGTACAAAGGAAGAAAACCAAACATTTCTCATCTTCATGTTTTTGGATGCAAGTGTTTTGTGTTAAACAATGGGAAAGACAACTTAGGTAAGTTTGATGCAAAATCAGATGAAGGTATATTCCTTGGCTATTCCTCAAATAGTAAAGCTTTTAGAATTTATAACAAAAGAACTATGATTATTGAAGAATCTACTCATGTTGTTTTTATAAGACTAACCTTATAAGGCTAAGAAAGGAAACACTTGATGATATTACAAATTCTTTAGAAGACATGCATATTCATGAGGAAGAGCACAAAGGCAAAGGAAATGGAAATGATAAAGACTCTTAAATTGATGAAACTAAAATAAGTACAGATCTTCCAAGAGAGTGGAGAACTTCAAGACATCCTCTTGATAATATCATCGGCGACATATCAAAAGGGGTAACAACTCGACACTCTCTCAAAGATTCATGCAATAATATGGCTTTTATTTCTTTAATTGAACCTAAAAATTTAAATAAAGTCATAATTGATGAACATTGGATCATTGATATGCAAGAAGAGTTGAATCAATTTAAAAGAATCAAGTCTAGGAATTAGTTGATAAACTTAAAGATCATCCAGTTATAGGAACTAAATGGGTATTTAGAAACAAATTGGATGAACATGGAATAGCTATTAGAAACAAGGCTAGATTAGTAGCTAAAGGGTATAATCAAGAAGAAGGAATAGATTATGAAGAAACATATGCTCCAGTAGCCAGATTAGAAGTCATTAGAATGTTATTAGCCTTTGCATCCATAATGGATTTTAAACTTTATCAAATGGATGTTAAAAGTGCTTTTTAAATGGTTTCATCCAAGAAGAAGTTTATGCTTATCAACCACTTGGTTTTGAAAACTCAGAAAAGTCCAATCATGTCTTTAAATTCAAAAAGACTCTATGTGGTTTAAAACAAGCCCTTAGGACTTGGTATGAACGTTTGAGCAAATTTCTTTTAGAAAAGGGCTTTACAAGAGTAAAGGTTGATACCATACTTTTTATCAAAATAAAATTTCAAGATATTCTCTTTGTACAAATATATGTTGATGATATATGTAACGACCCGCCTTGTCGCTATGATATCACCACTCTAAAACACGAGAATTCCAATTCTTAAATGAAAACTCCATTAATTTGCTTATGAAAAATGAAAGTAATTTTTTTCTTGATATACATTCACCAAACAACGCATCATTACTTAAGTGAATACATACATATATATATATATATATATATATATATATATATATATATATATATGTATAATAACTCATTACATATCATTCACATAATGGAAAGTAAATTTGTTCATACATATAATTAAATTTGTTATTTACTTCTTTAAGTCAACAAAAAGAATCGTGGAACCAGCTATGGAGGAGTTGATTAACAAAACACAACTCTCTCCCAAAATAATCCCAACGTCATCACGTCGGCTTAGCAGCTCCACAAAAGAACCTCACTTCTCATACTCTACTGTTGTCATTCTGCTCCCACGAACAAAGGTTCGCGATCATCACAGGTACCAACCACACGGTACAAAATTACAAGGGGTGAGTTTATTATAAAATAAATTAATACCAAAGTCAAATAACCATAATTAGTAAGAAAGCATTAACAAATATCACAAGCTTACACAAACATTCACCAGTCCAAGACACACTCAACAAATATTCATCATCAGTCCATAGTTCCAATCAATCATGCTCAGTATGATGAATGTACTTGACCTCAATTGTTAAATTCAATATGGTACCATCCCCAAGGAAATAGCCTAAGTATGTCCACACGACACTCTCACTTAGAAAAACTAGGCACTAAGTGTTGAGGTCACCCTGTCGTGTACAGGCAACTCCCCCCTCCCCCCATGGTGATCAGCCTGAGTCTCAAGGAAGTTCCAAACCGAGTGACATGCCCCCTAGTACAAGTATTTTTCCTCATGAAAACTATGAGTACTTACTAGCAAAGTTTGTACTATTTTCATGCAATATGAAGTATGAAACATGAGCACCATCAATGCACTAACAGTGCATAATTAAAGATTCTAAGTCATCCCCCTCCAGAGATGCTTGAAACTCTTAAACCACTATATTTCCCCCACTAAGGATATCCAACAAGGTCACTGCACCCCCCATGTACATACACAACATGCAATGTATGAAACATGGACACCATCAATGCACTAATTGTGGATAATTAAAGATTCTAAGTCATCCCCCTCCAGAGATGCTTAAAACTCTTTAACCACTTTATTTCCCCCACCAGGGATATCCAACAAGATCAATGCACCCCCCATGTACATACACAACATAACATCATCACAATGCATTTTCAACATCATCAACACTTCATCTTAATATCAACATCATCTCATTTCAATGACATTATCAGCAAAAACAACATCATCTCATATTAACATAATCATCAATATTAACATCAACTCATATTGACATAATCATCAATAACAACATCATCTCATATCAATATCATTATAAACATCAACACCACCTCACATCAATTAATGTCATCAATAGAAATATCATCAGTAAGTCACACTCTGCATATACATATACAGTTCATGTTTGAGATTCACACTCCACAGGTCTTCAGACAACACAAGTCTAACAGAAACAATAATGTTATTCATCAATAATAGATATATATTGAATCCCATTAGTTAAAAACATTGTTTTCTTGAAAACTAGCATACAACAGGGACAAACATACATCCTTATAGTTAAGTTCCCTTACCCCAACTATGGTATTAAAAACTGTAAACAATAATAAACTCATTTCACCTATCATGAGCTCTACGTCAGTTTCCCATTGCGTCGCTCAGAGACCTCTCTTGTTCACGTTTGTCAGTCCAAAAGCAAGGTTCTATATACCAAATTGAAGGAAATTTAGTATAGATTTCATAAACAAGGTTAATGACAACATTTAGAGTCAAATACCCCTATCAAAACATAAACGGATGAGGGGTGTTTCGAATTCTACTAAAAGAAGACATCATTTTAAAATTCCAATCATGTCAATGTGACCAGGGTCCAATGAAGGTCACGAAAATAACATCAATGTTACGAAAAGATAACTTTTACAATGTTCTATATTTAAGGGTTTTTCAAAGGAAGTGTAAAAACATCCAATAATGGTTCCCAAGTCAGAAGAGATGCAAAGATATGCTCAAACTAACAAGGAGAAGGCTTAGAATCAAGGTTACCTCGAAGAAACCACGAAGGAAGGATTGGAGGCTTTGTTTTCTACCAAATCCTCGAGTTGAGTTTTGAAGATTTCGCTCCGATTAAACTGTTCTTCTCTATGCGGTGATCCGACGACAAGTAAAGGCGACTCGTGGCAGTCACCGATGGTTAGTGGTGGTGGAGGAGGAGTTTGGGCTGTTGGGGGAGGGTTTATGGGAATAGAAGGAGTAAGAAGATGGTTTTTTTATGTTGCTGGACGTATTTGTAGCCTACAACACTCGCCCAAGTGAGGCTCGCCTAGGCGAGCTGATCCAACTCCAATTTTTCTACTTCGATAGAAAAACTCATATCTCACATTCAAGATGTTATGTTGTAAATCCCAACGGTCAGAATGTGGATAATTGTCATAGCCACCTCCGACAAAATTTGAAAATGATCCAATGGTTAACGAATCAGGGATGATTAGTTTACTAAAATAGGTTTAGGTAAAATTTGAAATCTCATAATTTCAACTTAGCTCAACAAAATTCAACATAACTCAACATTCACATTAAGAAATTCACACATGACTAATTCAAGCCATACCTCAACTCATTCAAGTCAACCATATAGTCAAATAACACAATAAATACAATTAAACATTGATTTATAATTCGTAATATTTTAGGGTGTTACAATATAATATTTGGGTCAACTAATGATTCTCTATGCAAAGAATTCTCTCAAGATATGCAAAATGAATTTGAAATGTCTATGATGGGTGAGTTAAATTTCTTTCTTGGAATACAAATATAGCAAACAAAGAATGAAATATTTATCATTCAATCAAAATATTGCAAAGAACTAATTAACAGGTTTAGGATGGAAAATGCTAAACAAGTTGTCACTCCTATGAACACAGCTTGCTATCTGGATAAAGATGAAACTGGTCAATCAATAGACATAAAGAAATGATGCAATCCTACCCCCCAAGGGCATTGGATAGAAGACTCCAAGAAGATTGGGCCAAAGATGCAAGAGAAGGCCCTAGGGTTTTCATGAGCCTTAGGGTAGATTTCGGGCCCATGGGCTAAGTATGAGCCCACTTATCTTTGTACATATTAGATTAAGGTTTCATTAATTTTGGGTCTTGTATTTAGGGCTCCATAATGTAGGTAGGGTACCCTAGAAATATAGGATTTTTCAGCCTTTGTATTTTAGGGCACTTAGACTAGTTTTTGTATTAGGGGTAGTTTTGTAATTTCACATGCACTAAGTGAATATTTGATGTGTGTGGTTGGGAATAAATTTAATTGAATTGGTAGATGCTCAATCCAATTAAATTTTAGATGGGGAGGTGAGCATTTGCTTACTACACCCCATTGCCACATCATATAGTCACACTTTGTGCATGTCCTTCATGCTTTTCATGCCTCATGACACCTAAGCACACTTAATGGAGAATCTTGGAATTGATCTTGGATTAGTGGGTTGAACCATAACTAAAATTCACTAATCATAATTAGTGAAATTTTGGTTCCAAAGTATGGCTCCACAAATTCAAGTGAAATTTGAATTTCCTTCCAATTTTGTGTGACACTTAGGCTATAAATAGAGGTCATGTGTGTGTATTTTTTTCATCTTTGATCATTTTAATATTAAACTTCAGATTTCAAAGCTCATTTAGAGCACAAAATTTCGTGCTCTTCACTCCCTCTCCACTCATTCATCTCCTTCTTCCTCCAAGCTCTTATCCATGACCTCTTATGGTGGTGAGCTTCTTCTAGACTCATCTTCTCCTTGAAGTGGCGTCTCCTCTCTCTCTTCCTTTCTCCATTCCTCTGCCATTCATCTTCCAAGAAGCAAAGGAATCCATTGATGAAGAAGATCCTAGGCCTACAAGCTCCAATGGAGCTTACATCATGTGGTATCAAGAGCATCTTCATCTAGGTGATGTTCTTTTGCTTCCTCTATCTTTTTGTTCGGTGAATTCTCTTTTATTCCTTGTTCTTCATCTTATTCTCCATGTATATCCTCCATTGTCTTGAGGTTTGGTGCTGTTTAGAGTAGATTCAAAAAAAATAAACCGATTAAATCTTAGATCTACACTTGTTCTTGCATTTCTATGGTTCAAATTTTGTAGATCTACTCTTGAATCATGTTTTTTGTGTTGATTTTAGGTTCTATCATTTTTCATTCATAATATTCTTGTGCTGAACCTTTAGATCTAAATTTTCTTCCAAAATATTGATTATAAAAAAAACACAAAAATCTAAGTGTAAATCACTTAATCCATGTTGTCTTAGAGTCATGTTTAGTCATAGTAATTGTCACATTATGTTCTAAGTTTGTGTTGAATTTTTATTTTTGTTGATTGAATTCTAGATACATTTGTTCATGTATTCTTGTCATTCTTAGCCTATTTTTCGAATTTTGAGTCTAATTCATGCATGTTATTTAGTTCATAACATGTTCTAAATCAATTCCTAGAAGTAGTCTTGTTGTTGAACTCTTTTTTTTGTTTTCTAAGTTTCCTACATGATGCCTATGATGAAGTTAAGTTGTGGCGCTGAGTTGTGGCTGGATTTGTGAATCAAAATAAGTCTTAAGCTCTCTTGAATTGTGTTATTCAAGATAATTGAGCATAAGCAAATACAAATTGTAACTATCCAAGCTTTAAGCAACATAAACACTACTCTTAATTTCTAGGTTGAAATCGCTGGTGCTGGCAGCTTGAACATACAAACTTGTATAAATTATTGGGAATTGGTCACTACGTTTTTTGAGCTGAAAGTTTTACTGAATTTTTTAGACATCAGGACCAAAATTATAAAAAAAAAAAAAAAAGAACCAAGCGATTTGGATTAAAGGAAAAAATAAGAAAAATCACACAAGTTGGCAGAAAAATCAGTGTCCAGGAAAAAAAGAAGTGAAAGGGAAGTGTGCTTGTTGTTTTGGCTCAAAATTTGTTCTATAATTGGTGCCTATTTTATATCAATTCTAGTTCTGAAATTTCAATTGAAAATTATTGTGAAAACAAGTGCCAAAACTAGAGGTTTCTTGAGTCTTTTTTTTTTAGTTTTTCTACTCTACTCTAGAGCCATTCTAGGTTTCTCTTTGATTCCTAGCTTGTTTTTTTGTGCTTTTCATTGCTTTAATTGTTGAATAATCCTTGAAAATTTGTCTTGTTAAAACTCTATTGGTTTAGCTTTCATTTCATATATTTTTTTGGTCTTTGGTTATTGCTTGTCTCTTTGTTTCCTTGCTTGTGAGTTGCCATATAGGGAATTGGAAAGGAGGATTGGTGCCATATCTTGAAGAATTTGAGTCAAGAAGCAAGGGGCCAACCACCTTAAGAGCTATTGGACTAAGAAGCACTCCAAATTGAGTGAAACACTAAAGAGAGAATAGCCACCACAATTGAGGACTTTTTTCTTTGTAATTTTGTAATTGGCAATTTGCTTTGCTTTCAAATTTTGTAACAAAAAGGTCTTTCATTGGAAGTAAGTTGGGAGCCTCCACTAGGTCACCCTACTTCCATTTGTGTGTAATAATTTTAGGCAATTTCCCCTTAGGATAGTGAGTGTTTTGTTGGGAACCTTAAATGAGGTCATCCAAACACTCTTAGGATCCGCCTAGTTTGCATTTCTTGCACTTTAATTTCTTGCTTATTTTCATAGCTTATTTCCTTTACCCTCCATTGTCAAACCGCCTAGATAGCTTGCCTTTTACCAATTAGTTTTTACCTTATCTTTCACACCTCTTTTAGTGTTTATTTTGGCTAGTTTCAACCATAGTTTCTTTTATCTTTTGTTTTCAAACCCCCAACAAGAAAGAACCATAACTTAGGAACCAACATGAGTCTTCATTCTTCATCTAGTGTTAATGGTGAGGGTTATACTCCTAAGGACCCCTTGTATAAGATATTAGATGAGTTGAGATCCCTTAAGTTGTGGAAAGAAAAACAAGAAAGAAAAGAAAAAGGAAAAAAAAGAGTGGAAGAAATAAGTCAAGATGAAAAAAAGAAAATAAGGGAAGAAGAAAGAAGGAAAATACTACAAGAGTTAAGAAAAGAAAACCATGCCTCCTATAGTAGTCATAACTCTTGCAAGAGCCTAAGTGAAGAACTTTGTGACTATTACAAAGGAAGGCATAGGTCACATCTTAGACCTCACTCCCATAGAAGAGAAAAGGAAAGAAAGCCTCAAGAGGCTAACATTAACCTCTCATACTTCCATGGGAAGGACAATGTAGAGGCTAACTTAGATTGGGAAATAAGGGTAGAGCAACAACTTAAAAAGAAGTCTACTTCAAAATCTTATGGCTCTCACTCTTATCCAAAGAAAGACCAAGGTCAAGGCATCTTAGGGGTGACACCTTCTAAGCCCAAAGATGATAAGGGGAAGACAATAGAAAAGAAAGCCCCTAAGGCTAGTATGCAAGAGAAAACTAGCTTTATAAAGTGCTTTAAATGTCTTGGAAGAGGACACATTACTTCTCAATTCCCCACCACAAAAACCATGATTATGAGGGGCCAAGACATTTATAGTAGCCAAGATGAGGCTACTACTTCACCTTCCTCTAGTGAAAGTGAAGAAGCAAAAGGGGAAGAATCTAGTGAAGAAATCTACCCTCAAGAAGAAGGACAACCATTA
This sequence comes from Glycine soja, assembly GCF_004193775.1. Classification (NCBI taxonomy): domain Eukaryota; kingdom Viridiplantae; phylum Streptophyta; class Magnoliopsida; order Fabales; family Fabaceae; genus Glycine; species Glycine soja. Next base: position 8,948,248 of record NC_041004.1, read on the forward strand.
GTGGTTAAAGAGAAGTGTAAGGAGGTAAGTGTCTCCTCCAAGAGTTTAGCTAAGAAGGAAACTCAATTTACAATAAAGACAAACATTAAAGAAACTTTCCCTCTTAGACAACCTCCACATTTTCTCTTTTGTAAAAAGACACTTGCCAGCATTGCCACACCTCTTGGGCTTGAGTTTATTCCTCAAGTAAAGGAGTTGTTGGATGAGGGTTTGGTTCGCAAGAGCTTAAATCCTTGTGCTTTGTTGGTGCCCAAAATAGGTATTATTAGGCACCAAGTCCCTAAAATAGGTGGTATGATGAATGTTTTGAATGGTGCAACCCTCTTTTGTAAAATCACTTGTGCACCCAACATCTTCATGGTGTGTGTACATAGGGACCCATTAGGTAGGTTTGTTCTTATTTTTAGTTTCAATACAAACTTAGGTACTCATATGGGACACCTTAGGTTTGTCATACTTTTTGGTAGGAATAATCAATATGAAAACACAAAAAAATGTATGTTTTATTCCATTACTTTCCTTAACTTTTTAAATAATGATCAAGGGCTTCCCATGGACCCTAAGAGAGTAAAGGTCATTCCTGAGTGGCCTACTCCACCAAGTATAAGGGAAATTTGGGGCTTCAATATCTTAACAAACTTTTACAAAAGGTGTGTCCCATATTTTTCTATACTTGTAGCACCACTCATTGAGTTGGTGAGGAACTATATTCTCTTATGGGAAGATGGCCAGGAAAGGGGTTTTCAATCCTTACCGTACTCTAACATACCCAACATCACTAATACATATGTTTTTATTCTTTTTACAGGTGTTGAGGAAAGAATTAATGAGTTTCAAGAACCTCTGGATTTGAGGTCAAATCCTTTTCAAGGGGGAGGGAATGATGCAATCCTACCCCCCAAGGGCATTGGATAGAAGACTCCAAGAAGATTGTGCCAAAGATGCAAGAGAAGGTCCTAGGGTTCTCATGAGCCTTAGGGTAGATTTCGGGCCCATGGGTTAAGTATGAGCCCACTTATCTTTGTACATATTAGATTAAGGTTTCATTAATTTTGGGTCTTGTATTTAGGGCTCCATAATGTAGGTAGGGTACCCTAGAAATATAGGATTTTTCAGCCCTTGTATTTTAGGCCACCTAGACTAGTTTTTGTATTAGGGGTAGTTTTGTAATTTCACATGCACTAAGTGAATATTTGATGTGTGTGGTTGGGAATAAATTTAATTGAATTGGTAGATGCCCAATCCAATTAAATTTTAGATGGGGAGGTGAGCATTTTCTTACTACACCCCATTGCCACATCATATAGTCACACTTTGTGCATGTCCTTCATGTTTTTCATGTCTCATGACACCTAAGCACACTTAGTGGAGAATCTTGGAATTGATCTTGGATTAGTGGGTTGAACCATAACTAAAATTCACTAATCATAATTAGTGAAATTTTGGCTCCAAAGTATGGCTCCACAAATTCAAGTGAAATTTGAATTTCCCTCCAATTTTGTGTGACACTTAGGCTATAAATAGAGGTCATGTGTGTGCATTTTTTTCAACTTTGATCATTTGAATATTAAACTTCATATTTCAAAGCTCATTTAGAGCACAAAATTTCGTGCTCTTCTCTCCCTCTCCACTCATTCATCTCCTTCTTTCTCCAAGCTCTTATCCATAGCCTCTTATGGTGGTGAGCTTCTTCTAGACTCATCTTCTCCTTGAAGTGGCGTCTCCTCTCTCTCTTCCTTTCTCCATTCCGCTGCCATTCATCTTCCAAGAAGCAAAGGAATCCATTGATGAAGAAGATCCTAGGCCTACAAGCTCCAATGGAGCTTACATCAAGAAATATAGAGTTATGATCGAATCTTTTCTTTATTTTTCATCATGTAGACCTGATATAATGTTTAGTGTTTGTATGTGTGCAAGATATCAAGCAAATACCAAATAATCTCACCTTAGTTCCGTCAAAAGAATTATGAGATACTTATTATGCACTATAAATCTAGGATTATGGTATCCTAAGAATTCCTCTTATAACCTAATAGGATACTCTGATTCTAATTTTTTCGGATGCAAAACTGATAGAAAGAGTACTAGTGGAACTTGTCATTTTATTGGTTCCACTCTAGTATCATGGCATAGTAAAAAAACAAAATAGTGTTGTCTTATCCACTACAGAGACGGAATATATTTCTGCTGGAAATTGTTGTGCACAAATACTTTGGATGAAACAATAACTTTTTGATTATGGCTTAATGCTTGATCATATTCCCATTCGGTGTGATAACACAAGTGCAATCAAACTATCTAAAAATCCTATTCTACACTCTAGAACAAAATATGTTGAAATAAGACCATTTTTTGAGAGATCATATTCAAAAAGGGGATTGTGTGTTAGAATTTGTTGACACAAAGAATCAGTTAGCTGATATCTGTAACACCCTGATATATATATCTATATATTAATAAGTATGTTTGATGTTTGCTTATATTTGTTGTGTTATTTTATCCGTAATTATTTTTAAGGAGGTTAATTTAGTTAATAGAAGGGTGTATGTAGATAAGGATCTAGATTCTCAAAGAAGCCTCTTGAGAAAGCTTCTCAAAGAAGCCACGGGGAAGCTTCTTGAAGAAGCCTCTTAATGAAGCTTCTTGAGGAAGTTACATGAAGCTGCCTCGGTAAAAACGCTGCCCAACCTTTCTTAACCGTTGGATCTTCTCGAAATTTGGTCTGCAGCTTCACAAGACACTTGTGCATGATCTGACCGTTGGGATCCTTGATAAAATGTCTAGAGTATGCTCGAAGCTTCCGTTCCCGAGAGCATTTCTTATTTAAGCATTTTAGCCTTTGCTTTCATGTAGCTTAGGAAAAACGTCATTTCTTCTTCTTTCTTTCTTCCAAAGCCATTTCTAAAGTCCCAAGAAATTTCTCCATCACCCACAACCACCATTAACCACCACAAACCATCGTTGTTCTCCATTGAAACCCCACACCGAGAGGAACCCTTCAACCGAAGCGGAATCTTCCAACTTGGCTTGCGGTTTCGATAGAGAACGAAACCCTAATCTAACCTTTCGTTTTCTTTCGAGGTAACCATGGTTCTACGCTTGTTTCTTGTTAGTTTCATCTTGTCTTTGCATCTTTTCTGACTTTGGAACCGCCAATGCATGTCTTATGCTTCCTTTGAAAAACCTTAGAGAAAGAGACTTTGTAAACGTTATCCTTTCATGAAATGCATGTTATTTTCGTAACCTACACTGAACCCCGGTCACATTGGCGTGGTCAAAATTTCCAAATGATGTTCCTTTGTAAAACCCGAAATGCTCTCAGCTCTTTCATGTAGTGATGTGGGTGTTTGACCCAAAGCACTGTTACTAGCTTTGTTTTCTGAAATCCGTACTAAGTCTCCTTCGTTTTGGCATGGTAGAGGCTTGCGTGGAATCGACGAGCAAGGACGAAAGGGTCAGGGAACCTAGCTATGAGGATATTTGTCTGTCCCTGTTGCATGCTGATTTTTCTTCAAAGAAAATTACGTTTTAACTAATGGGATGCGATATATATATATATATATATATATATATATATATATATATATATATATATATATATATATATATATATATGTGTGTGTGTGTGTGTGTGTGTGTGTGTGTGTGTGTGTGCGAAATGCGATTTGTTGTTGATGTCGCTATTAAGGATTTTAATTGATATGTGATGATAATGATAATTATGATGATATTGATTTGAGATGACGTTGTTAATAAAAACCATGTCAACATGAATTGTTATTATTGATGAATATGTGAATATGAAATGAGGTTGTTGTTGTTGTTGATAATGTCATTGAGATGAGATGATATTTATGTTGTGAATGACATGGAAATGGAATGTTGATTGATGTTGGAAATGCATTGACATGTGCATGTTGTGTATGTTCGTGGGGGGCACTATGCACTGACCTTCCAGGGTCTTTGGCACTAGCTTTTGGCCACGTTCATACGTTGGATGTTGTGTATGATCGTGGGGGGCACTGTGCACTGACCTTCCAGGGTCTTTGGCACTAGCTTTTGGCCATGATCATACGTCTATGGAGTGTATGTCATGGGGGGTAGAGTGCATTGACCTTGTCGAATGGCCCAAACGTGGGTAACTAGCATGGTTAGAGAATATAAGCATTTCTAAGGGGATGCTTAGGCGCTTTAATTGGTCCATGGTCTTTGGCACTTACTTTTGGTCGTGATCATAGCTCATACGACACAGGAAATAGAGTAACGGTGGCCAAGTGTACTTTGTACTAGAGGGCTGTCACCTGGTAGGGAACACCTTTGGGCTCCCAGGTTGATCACCTATGGGAGGGGGGCTGTTACGTGCACAACCGAGTGGTCACGACAAACTCAGCACAGTTCCCTAAGTGAGAGTGTCGTGTGGACACGCTTAGACTATTTCTTGAGATTTGGTTGTTGTTGGTACGTACCACATTGCATCTGAGTGTTGAGTCAGGTGCATGCATCATTCTGTGCAGTCTTGATTGGGTCCATGGATGGATGATGAGTAATTGTTGGATGTGGATGATGAATGTTTGTTGGATATGAGTGTTGAATAATGATTGTTGTGTATGCTCATCATGTTTGCCTATGTTCCTTGCTAATTGTGGTTATTTGGAATTGGTATTGGTTCTTTTTATAATGAACTCACCCTTGCAATTTTGTATCGTGTGGTTGATACCTGTGATGATCACGAACCTTGTTCGTGGGAGCAGAATGACAGTGGCAGGGTGCAGGGAGTAAGATTCTGGTGAGGAGTCGCCGAGCCGACGTGATGACGTTGACGTTATTTTGGGAGAGAGTTGTGTTTTGTAATCAACTCCTCCGTTGTTGGTTTTTAAGTTTTATTTTTTTGAGTTAAAGATGTAAAACTAGGATTTTAATTATATCTATGAACAGATTTAATTTTCGTTATGTGTATGACGTGTATCGAATTATTGTTTCTAGGTAATTATGCATATTCACTTAAGTAATGGCGTGTTGTTGGATGAATTTATGTTGTGACAAAATCACTTCTATTTTCATAATAAAAAATTAAGGAAGTTCTTTTTATAAAAAAAATAAATAAAAATTGAAATCATCGAATATTAGAGTGTGGATACCGTAGCGACGAGGTGGGTTGTTACAATATCTTTATAAAACCACTTCCCAAAGAAAATTTCTTTGCTATTAGAAGAGAATTAGGACTCATAGACCCAATTAACTTAGACTCTTAGCCACTTTGTTTGATTATAATGTTTTGATTGTTTATAATGATTGTTTTTAATGGTTGTTTTGCTTGTTTATGATGATTGATTACTTTGAATGTTTATAATAATTGCATTTGATGGTTATTTTTCGTGATTTTTCATACTTATAAATTTTTTTGATTGCTTAATTGTATATTGATTGCTTATAATCACATATTGGTCCTGATTTTTAGCCTTCAAACAAAGTGCAAACTTCATCTTTTTCAATTCTCTACAAACCCCACCGAACAAAATCTGCAGAAAACACACCAAATGGAAAAATCGTCTAAGAAAAGAAAAGGCATCAATCCCGACGTGAAAAAAATTTTCAAGCTGGTCAAGAAGTTGTTTTTGAGTTCCTAAATCTAGAAGACAACTTTTTTCTATTCTGGATTAGTATTTAAATTTTTTTTGGATAAATTGCACCAATCTTTGTTACATATTATATATAACTTTTGGTGGTTTATGATACCACACATTATGCTTTAGATTATAGTTTTATAATTTTGTAAAGTTATTAGCTACCTAAACATCTTAATAAAAAAACATGTTATATATTCCAATGTTATTACATTTGGATTTCATGTATTTCTTTCCATATTATTCCTTGCAAATTGCATGCTTAGGATACTTTCAATTTCTCTTGTTGTTTTGGAGGTAATTAATTTTTGGTATCATGTGCATGTTGTTATTGGTACATTGGTTTGATTTAAATTCTAGAATTGAGGCTTCCATTATGTGTATAAGTGCAAACACCAAAACAGTTAAATTTATGATTTAATTGCATTATCTACTTCTAATTCTACAAATTTAAAAAAAATTCTAGAAAAATTATGGTCTGTAGAAAACATAAAAGACAACTAAATATTCGAAAGCTTAATCAGTTTGCATGTGCATTGCATGGGCTCTCATACTAGTTTATTATATATACATTTGGTGGCCATGGAGGCTTTCCTATTTCTGTAAATTTATTTTGCAACATGTATGGTTTATTTTAATTTGTACCTTTATGTTTATTTATGTTGCGTGTGATGTTATTTTGTAAAAGTTTCTTGACAAGTTTAAGTATAAATAAAAGTTTAAAATAATCCATACTTTCACCATCCATAGTTTTATATTGAAGAGTCTTTTTTTTTAATTAAAGTTTATCACAAATAAAATTGTACGCATTGTTTACAAGTTTTGAGTTAAAAGTGCGTACACCGATTTAGGGTGTCACACATGGTTCATTCCTTTGATAAGGATAAGAATTTCTAGAATTTTTTGGGGTACACTCTTCTTTTCTCTTAGGAAGCTTAAGGGTGCTTGGAAGGTATTTGGGTCCTTTCTCATGTGCAAAATGTTGATAGTAATAACCAAATAATTACTTTTATCTTAAGCATTGTAATTTATCTTGGCATTGCTCTTTTGTTTATGCGACACCTAACCCTTTTGTTAATTCTTTGCTCTGGGGTGCATTTCTAACCTTTGAAAAACTATTGTGGGGCTATGGCTTCTTATTGGTTACTAGAATAAGATCATTAGTCCTTTTGAAGTTTTAGGTGGATCTTTTAATCATTCGCGAGCCTTGCTTATGGGCAATATCCTTATTGATATAGGTTTTATTGGAGGCCACTTTACTTGAAAAAAGAACACTTAAGAAGGAGATCATTGAAGGAAAAGGCTTGACTGTTGTCATGCCTCACCTAATTGGAGACTTCATTTTTCCTATGTTGTTGTTGAAGTGCTCCAACCTCACATGGCAGTGTGGATGTCTCATCCTAGATATGGTCATTTGGTTCAATCTACTTAGAATTCTTTGAACGGTACAAATATTGCAAAGTTTGACAACGTTTGTCAATAATCCATTGTTTTGAACAAAGAGGTCTTTGGTAATATCTTTCACAAGAAGAGATTACTAGAAGCTAGAATTGAAGGTGCTCACCATAAGCTAGATGTTTCTTCTACATCCCTTCTAATTAAATTTGAGAGGGGATCTTCAAGATCAATATAATCAGGTTCTAGCTTAGAAGGAGCTCCATGATTCAAAAATCACGGGAGAATTAGGTGAAAGTTGGAAACAAAAACACTAAATTTTTTTATACTCAAACAATCATCAAATGTAGAAGAATACAAGGTTGTTTCCCTTTATCACAAAGTTGAAGAACACTAATAAAGGTACTTCTGATAATGGTCTTATTGCGCAATAAATTGTTCATTTTATGCACAAGAAGAAAAAGTAAAGCATGGTTTTGTTCTCTTCAAAATTAATTTTGAAAAAGTCTATGATAGAGTTAATTGGGAGTTCCTTCACCTTACTTTCCATGAATTTGACTGTCTTGTTGCCACCATAAATCTTATCATGAATTGCACAACTACTTCTTCCCTGACTTTGAAGTGGAATGGTGAAAAGTTAGATGGCTTCACTCCTAATAGAGGGTTTCACCAAGGGGATCCTATGTCTCCTTATGGACCTTACCTCTTCATTCTTTGCATGGAGATGTTTTCTTTACTATTTCAAGAAAAAGTCAATGAAGGAAAGTGACTTCCTATTAAAGTTTCAAAAGAAGGTCCTATGGTATCCCATCTCTTCTTTGTTGATATCTACCTTCTGTGTGCCCAAGCTAAATCCAATCAAGTTCATCTTATTAAAGAGGTTTTGGATTCCTTTTGTCTAACTTTTGGTCTCGAGGTAAATATTCAAAAATCCAAGTTTAATGAGTCCTCCAATATTCATAGGCAAAGATTGATAAATTTCACTCTATCACAGGTGTCCCTCAATCTTTCAACTTAGGCAAGTACCTCAGGTTTCCTTTTCTCCAAAGGCATGTTACCAATTTTAATTTTACTCATATTCTAGAGAAAGTTAATAGTAGACTTGCTAGTTGGAAAAGCAAAATGTTGAGAAGGGTGGGTAGAGTGACCCTTGCTAAGTTAGTTCTTACCTCCTTCCCTATCTATAACATGCAGAATTAGTGGTTGGCTGAGGGTATTTGTAATAATATTGACACATTTTACAATTACTAAAATAACTGTCAAACTCAATTTTTTAACATCTTTCATGACAGTTTTCAACCGTCTTTAACACAGTCGTTGTAGAAAGTAAAAATAAATACTTTCCATGATGATTTTTAAATTGTCTTAGAATATTGATTTCTAGATCAATTCTTTTAAAAATCGTCTTAATATATATATATTTTTTTGTTAAATTTTTAAAACGTGAGATTTTAAAGATGATTATTTAAAAACACTTTCAACTAACTACTTAAAGGATTTTTTTAAAATGTGAAGTCTTAGAAAACACTTTCTAAGATGATTTTTCTCAAAAATCATCTTAAAATTTACAAATCCTTTCAACAAAATACTTAAAGGACTTTTTTTGTTCTTGACATGAAGGCCAATATTAGTTCATTCATAATTACTTGCGATCTGACAAGGGCTCCATCGGACGTGGAATTATGGCATCTGTCACCTCATCAGATTCCAAGCTAGTAGTGGATCTCATCTCAGCTTGAGTTAATGCTCTTCATGTCTATGATACTTTGATCAATTGTATTTGCAAGCTCATTCATATGGACTGGAGTTTCAAAGTTTGTCATATCTTGAGACAGGCAAAAATAATTGTGCTGATATTCTAGCTAGGAGAGGTTCATTGTCTTTTGTAAAATTATATATCATGGAATTGTGTCAGATACTTGTAGCACTCTTCAGGTTAGGCCTTAGGACTCCTTGTTTGCACGTGTCTTTATTTTCTGAACGATAAAATTAAAAAAAAAAAGGGGTGTGTGTTATATAAAATATTTTACATTTTATTAAATTTTAGAATTTTTAAGCTTTTAGATCATTTCATATCCTAACTTTGTATTAAACTCTCAAATATTTTAGTAAAAAGATACGAATTTGAAGATTTGATTTAACTATTTAAATCACAATAATTTTAAAAAAAAACTAAATAAGAAAATAATCACGAAACCAAATTATGCATTAATTAGGACAGAAGAACTTAAAACAATTAATGAATCAATATGTATTGGGAAATAATAATAAATAAATAATTTAAAAATAAAAATTATTTTCCCATACAAAAACAATACAAAAGTGTGAAAAAGATGGTAGGATGTGAAAAATGTCTTGAGAGGGAAAAAAATAAATAAATAAAAGAACGAAAATGGAAAACAGTAGAAAAAAAAAAAAAAAAAAACCGTTCCCCTGTCCATCTTTCTCCTCTCATTCATGCTTTAAATTCGCACTAACCTCTCTCAGCAACACCAACCAAGTTATCCTCGTATCTTCTCTCATTCCGAAACTTCCATCGTCCCAAAACAAAAATCCCCAACATGTCAGAATCAGAGGAGCGAGCCACGCTGACGTGGCGCAAAATCCCCATCCTCCTCAAATCCTCCCCCAACGACGTCGTTCTCGTCCCCCCCACCAGCCCCCGCAAAAACGACGCCGTCACCGGCTTCTTCGCTCCGACCAGTGGCACCCGCTGTAAATTCGCCAGCGTCTCGGTGGCAGAAAGGAAATTCGACAAAGAATTCGCGCCCACGGCGGCACAGCTTCTGCAGCACCCCCTCGCCGTCGTCGCATTGGTTCCCAAAGACGCCGCCCTCTTTCTCGCCGGCGCCCTTGCCGGCGCCGCCGCGAAATCCTTCACTGCCCCCCTCGACCGCATCAAGCTCCTCATGCAGGTGCGCTTTCGCTTCGTTTCACGTTTTTGCGCGAATAATTCTTTTTTTATCGCCGTTTTTTTTTTATTTAGTCGATAGTTTTTGTTAGTGGAAGATTCAAACCCACGACGTATCTCTCAATCCCTTCACCGTTTACAGCCAACCCAATCTTGAGAAGATATGAGATGGGTTGGATGGTTAAAGGAGAAAGTAAGAGAAATGTGGTGGATTCGATTCCATTTGTTAACAAAAAATAATTAGACATTCTAATAAACTAACATTTGCCGATAATTAAAAAAAAAGCCAACCTTATTATGTCTCCGCGTGAATATGTCTGTGTCTGAAAGTTCGGTCAAATGAGTAAACGACATTGCGTATTTGCAGACTCACGGCGTGCGAGTTGGACACGGAAGCGCGAAGAAGGCGATTGGTTTCATTGAGGTATTGACTGTTCGCAACTTCTTTTGCGGTGTTTGGTTCTGTTTTTGATATTAATTTACGTCACCATGGTTGAATTTTATAATGCGCGTGTCTTTGTGATATAATTTAAAAATTATGCTTAGGTTGACCAATGACCATGAATCATGGTTTATTTTTATATTAGTGCTTCTCTTGTTAATGGATTTTGACATGGAAAATGGGGCCATGTCCCGTGTATCTTTGGGAAAATGTTTTTTTAATTGATTATTTTAGTGGTGGTTTAGGTGTTATTTTCTTTTGTGTTTTCACTTTGTTTCTTGTTTTCTGAAATTTAAAGACGAAAAAGTGAAAACACAAAAACAACGAAAAATTGAGAAAACAAGAAATAAAGTGATAAGAGAATGTCATCTTTATGTTTATTTTGTTTGCTATCTCTGTAAGATTTGTAAAGGGAATTTTGATAACAACAAAATGTGGAGTAGCTGGCTTATGCTCTGACCACTCGTGATAAAATATTGGATGTGTAATCGTCCTTTGGAGTCTATCATTGAATGTGGAACAGTGTGATTTGGTGATTGTTGTGTTCTGTAAATGCTTAATAATTTGGTTGTTGATTGATAATTTGTGGGGTTTGTTTTGGCTGTTTCATCTTCAAAGTGTAGCAAGATGATTGTAGTTGTTGGAATATATTAGGATTCTTATTGTTTTATAAGTCATTGGTTAAGTCTTCACGAAATAGGCTTTTACTAGTTATGCTATTACAGTACTTGACCTCAATTAAGTACATTTGTGAACAAATTATATAATCAGAGATTTCAATTTATTTAGAGGGTGTTTCTCTCCTTTTCCATTGAAACCCTGTAATTTCAACTGTAGCTGTTTATTACAATGGAAATTGTCAAATTGTGTTTGAGAAATTCCAACTAACTGATAGAAGGTTTTCTTAAGTCGCTAATTAATTATCTTCCTGTGTTGTACTTTGTTGCATTGGGTTCTCCGGTGAATGATCAGAACGTTACCTATGAAATTTTTGTTGGAGCTTACATTGATATGATTTACAGGCCTTAACTGTAATAGGGAAGGAAGAAGGCATCAAAGGTTATTGGAAGGGCAACCTCCCCCAGGTCTCTATAATTAGGAACAAATTTATTGGTAATTGGTATTTCTGTATGTATATATCTTCTTTTTATGTTGATTAGTGTTTTTCATTTGTTTTAGTGTTTCTACTTTTAATGTTCCAGGTGATTCGGGTTATACCTTACAGTGCTGTCCAGCTTTTTGCTTATGAAATTTACAAGGTTAGCTGTTAAACTTTCTTTCATGAATTTCTTTTCCCCAATATTGCATGTTCATGACTAAGTTATACTTTTGGATTTATAGAAAATATTCAAGGGAAAGGATGGTGAGCTCTCTGTTCTGGGAAGACTTGCAGCAGGTGCTTTTGCTGGCATGACATCAACTTTTGTAAGTAAATTCATTGTGACGCCCCGCCTTGTATGATTTGCAGTTGCTTTCATTATGTTATTCTGTTTCACTGCAGGGGATTAAACCTTTTGTTTTAACAATTTTTGGAAATTTCTTGTTTGTATATTGTTCTTTTACATTTTTTCTTATATCTTAATTTCAATATATGTATCTTACATAACTTTGTATATGTCTATGTAGATAACTTACCCATTAGATGTCCTGAGATTACGATTAGCTGTTGAACCTGGTTATCGAACAATGTCAGAGGTATATAAATTAGCCTGTTCAAGTATTTTCACCGGATCTTCATCTGCTTATGAACCATATTGTGACTTTTCTAGGTTGCGTTGAGCATGCTAAGAGAGGAAGGATTTGCATCTTTCTACTATGGCCTTGGGCCTTCTCTGATTGGAATAGCTCCATATATTGCAGTGAACTTTTGTGTTTTTGATTTGTGAGTCCATTCATAATCTTTTATCTTTAGAACATTGGATATTGGACAGGCACTGATAACCTTCTATGGACTATAGATTAAAGAAGTCATTGCCAGAGAAATATCAAAAGAGAACTGAAACATCTCTAGTCACTGCTGTGGTTTCTGCATCACTTGCCACACTTACATGCTATCCTCTGGATACAGTGCGAAGACAGATGCAATTGAGGGGTACACCTTATAAGACAGTATTAGATGCCATTTCAGGTTAGGATTGCTCCATGAACCTTTTAGCATCAACGTATTTTAGTTCTAACATACTTATATTTGTGGACACATTACTAATGAATACATAAAATAGTTTTCATTATTGCTGTGGGCATTCTAATATTCCCTTAAGCTGATATGCAGAGTAACCGACATTTATGAGTTCTTTTTTATCATCTTCAAAATAGTCACCATTGTGTGTGCCATAAGTGAATGAATGGCATGCCATCTTTACTCTTTAGTTAGGAAAATTCATCCTACCAACATAAGGAAAAGGAATGTTCATTAACGGAGGGGTTGTAAAAGAGGGGCAATACACTAGCTACTCACTGCTGAACGCAAACACAGTGGTTTCAAACTTTCAATCAAGTTGTTAATCTTTTTGTGATGGATGATTGGTCAATGGTGTGGGAAAAAGTAAAAAATGAAAAAACTTGAATTTTATACTCCAAGTCCAAGGTAGTTTATGTATGGGAATTTATTTAAATGATGTGGATTGTTTAAGCTTTATTGTTTCAGTAGTTATGTAATACTCCCAAACTAATTATTTTATTGATGCAGGTATTGTGGCACGGGATGGAGTTATTGGCTTGTATCGGGGATTTGTGCCCAATGCTTTGAAAAACTTACCAAACAGCAGGTACTTGTGATCTTCTATTTCTGGTTATTAAGATTTCAATCTTTGCACTGTGCCTAGTGAAATTACAATTTTGTTCTTATTTTCATTATTGTGAGTTGTAACATTTAGTACGTTTGCCGGAGCATAAATTCCATTAAAATTAGTGTGTTTATTTGATATTGCTACTGCCTCCATGTCGTTAAGCATACAAAGCTATGATAAATATATGACATTGTATTTTAATTTGAAGTTGATTATGATTAGATACCTGATTCAGCCCTTGGTTATCTCTATACAGCATCAGGCTTACTACATATGACATTGTCAAACGCCTAATTGCAGCTAGTGAGAAAGAGTTTCAAACAATTACTGAGGAAAACCGCAACAAACAAAAGAAACCCCAATAGTCAAAGACAGTGAACCTAGGATTCATATTGTTTTTAGCCATTCTTTTCCCGCTGGAATTTTGTGGAAGTAATGCTTCAGCAATTCTGTCCAGTATTAGCGGGAATTGCTTTTTAGATAAGCCAAACTGTCAGCAGTTATGAGTATATACCAGCAACCAATATTTGGTATCTTGGGGCTATAAATTTTGCAGGACACAGTGTGCTAGTTACTGTAATGCCATATTCTTTTGCTGAATGTATTTTAGCTGTAATTTTTTGTAGGGATTTTGCCAAACTGAATGGCTAGTTTATTATATTTTTTATTGCTATTATTTTAACTTTTTAAATTATATATTATGCTTTATTTGGTTTGTTATTATTAATTGTATAGTCTATTTATATGTTATGCTTTAGACAATTTTTTATATTTTTTTAATACTATTATTTTTCCAGAACCATATCGGATGAGTCATACGGGTAGGAATCTAACTTGTGTCTTCCGATTATTTATAGAATACTCCAACGAGCTGAGCTAATAGACACATTATGTTATAAACAAATAGTGTTGTTATATATTACACTAAAATTTTTAATTTATATTTAATGTACATGCAAATTTATATAATAAATTTTGTGATGATTAATTTTTATCTAATAATTAATTTATTTACATATATAAATTATAAATAAAAATCATAAGTTTAATAAGTATTTACATATGTAAAAAATATCAAATTTATTTAATTATCAATAGCTATAAAGAATATCTAAATACATCATTCAATTAAATATCATATTTATTTAATTTTTAATCATTATAATAAACATCTAAATACATCATTCAATTAAATATCAAATTTGTTTAATTATCAAATTTTGTAAATAAATTAAATGAATAAAAAATTTTAAAAAATTAGAACATACGGATTAATAAATAAATTTTAAATCTTAAATTTTGATTTTAACATTTTTTATAACTACCAAATTTAATATATTTTTAAATTTGATTTCAATCATTATCAAACTAACAATCTTATCATATTTTAACTTTTAAATTTGAGTTTCAATATTTTTTTATAACTACCAAATCAAATATATTTTTAAATTTAATTTCAATCATGATCATTAATATTTTTTTCAAAATAAGAAAAATAATTAATTTAATTGATAACAAAATATGTCCTAAATCTTATATATCTTTTTTCAAAATTACCATTATCATTAATATTTTTCATGAAACAGTCCTAGATAATTCTTCTCTAGCCACTCAATTGTGTGGTCCTTAACTGCATTCTATTGTGATCTGATCATACAATAATACCTCTAGTTAGTCAATGCCGACAAGATTCTTTTCCAGTTTCAAGAAAGTTCAATACCAAAAGCATATGTTACAACTGATAGGCTACAAAATCTTGATAACTTCTAAAGAGCCATATGAGCACCGGGAAGAGGGTGGATCCTTGGCTTGAAATATGATGTCTTAAAAAACTCATGAACATGGATATTAGCGACAGAACAAAATATAAGGGTTTGGTGAAAATGCAAAAGAGAAGGAAATAATTTATATCCAACAAATTCCATAAGTTAATGAATAGCAAAACCATTCACAAAAATGTGATGTGAAAATCTAACAGATATAGTTACCTTCATCACATGAACAATTTCTTATCTGCAACAAAAATGAAGGGTGCATCAGACTCCACATACAAACATGCACAAATTCACAACTATACAATGAGGGCTAAATGGGCTATAACAAGTGTTGATTATCTTTTTATCAATGAAATTTTATTTAAAATAACACCACTAGTGCACAAGCCAAATACACTTGATGCAGAACTCAGAGAATTACCAAAGTAGACAAATAATACCTTGCAAAACTCATACACATGATATTCAGAAACTGAATAATTTGATGAATATTGATCTGCAATGAACTTGTTGAGAGCTGACACAAAGTTTCCTAATACTATTTATATGATTGGCAATCCGTATGGGTCATACGACCCATATGGATCAGCAATCCATATGGGTTTTTTTTTAAAAAAAAGTCATGGACGGAGCATGGGAGAACGAAGAAGCAAGGGCATGGGAGAACCAACAACTAGAAAGGTGCACAAACAATGCAAACCAAAACACAACAATACAATGCAGAAACATGTGGAGAAGGATTCACTAACCTAGAAGGTGATCAAGAAGACCAAAGGAACAACAGCCACGAAGAAGACAAAAGCACCATAGCAGCAACCAAGGACCACGACGAACCAGCCAACCACCCATGGAGAAAACAGGAAGAAGAAGCACTGTCGAACAAAAGAGGAAGAACAAGCATTGCCACCAGAGAACAGAGGAAGAAGAAGCATCAGAGAAAAGAGGAAGAAGAAGTACTTCCTAAGAAGAAGAAACGGCACAGGAGAGGAGAATGAATAGTGACTCATACGGACGAGTCACTTTTGGCTTTTTAGCCCTTTCACCCACGTTGTTGGGTGCCCAAAGCAATGCCCAATTTTGGGCACAACTTAAGAGCCCAAAGCCCAATAATTAGAAAAGACAAGGGAATTGTTCTTTCCACTCCCCTTCTTTACTAGAACACTCCCACTTTATTTTTTCTTTTCCAAGAATACCCAAGTAAGGACACTTTCCTTCCTAACCCCTGTACGAAAAAAGGCTTCTCTACCATTGTTGTAGACAGTAGCGTGAGCGTAATTTCAAGAGAAATGAGATGGCTATGCTTGATGTCAACAACCTTTTCTTGGCTTGGTGGTTGCGATGATGGGAAAAAAGAAGGATTCAATAAAACAAAGTGACGTAGGGTTTTGTGAGGGTTCCGAAACCTCCAGAGCTTGGATCGACAACAATAGCAATTCTGATAACATGTTAAGGTTGTGTTGTTGTGATCTCAATTGCAGAAAGGAGAATCATCCACAGAAGTATCACCCCCTCAAATACCCTAGAAATTAATTAATCTTCTAAGGTATTATGCACTATCCTTTTTTCTAATTCGTTTGGCATCATCTTCAAATTTGGAGTTGGCACATAATTGAAATGGGTGCAACAATGTGCATTGAAATGGGTGCAGCAATGTGCACTAGGTGATCGACGACTTAAGGCCCCTATTTTGAGGGGCCCACAACTTTTAGAAAATTTGAAAAAAAATATTAACTTCCTTTTTAATATGAGTTTTGTGTATTATTTTTTTTAGGATTGGATTTATTAATTCATGAAATTTTTTATCGATAAATTATTAAGAAATATGCACTACTAAAAAAAACACAATCTACATCGATTATTTTAAACATACTACATCGGTTACGAGACATCGCTGTAGAACATGTCATAAAAAATTAATAGGTCTACGACAACGGTTAAGCACGGCCGTCTTAGAATGTACTATATATTCTAAGACGGTCCAGACTCTACGACCGTCTTAGAATATGTAGTACTTTCTAAGGCGGTTATATGTAGAACCGTCTTAGAAAGTTAATTCTTTTTTAAAAGTTTAGTTTATTTATTCTATGGTTGCAGCTACAAAAGGCCTCTCATTCTCTGGTTTTTTTTCACTCACCAAAAAGAAAGAAAGAAACCAATAGAATTTAGATCTTGTCATAAATTATAAGAACTTAAGCATAAAATAAAAGGGGAATGGGAAAGGTACTTACTATGTAGAGTCTCTCCAAATAACTACAAATACAAATCATTTGGGCATATGAAACCCAATTCCAAGAGTTTAAGGCAAGATGCATAAACATTTACATTGCAAAAAAATTTGACTAATGGTCAAAACACTTCAGAACTATAAAGGTATACCATGTTCTAGTATTGCTGAAAATTATAATGTGTATTAATTTCTCACAAGTGATTACAACAAGGTAATTACATTATTCTAGTACAAGTAATCTAGAATTATCATGTTACATACTTACTACACTAAAACATAAGAGAAAGTTCTAGAAATTTGCATGATTATTTTAATAGGAGTGAACCTAATGGATGAATAAATAAGTTAATTTCTAAAACAGCCAGAAGCACATGACGAATGGGTCATAAAATTGACAACAAAAATAAACAACTAAGTCCTAAAGATTAATCAATTAGTCGTGCTAGTGAAATCTTTCTTTTCTTTCTTTCCAATAAGAGCTAGTGAAATCTTTTGGCAGCACACCAGATGCTCAATTTTAATAACTTTATCCCAAGGTTTTAAATTAATGTAAATTGAAATTTGGTGGTTGCAGCTTCATCGCGATCCTTGATATTTTACGAAATTACAGACAAATACAAGGTGACCCTAAAAACTTAACATTGTGACCATTTAGAAATTAGAATCTTGGTATATCCATAAATGAGTAAAATGACAAAGCTGAGAGAGATAGGAATAGGGGATCCCCAGTGGCATATTTGCTTGTGTTCTCGGAGTAAGAGAGCCCAACACTAGCAGGGGAATCCAAATATATAATGTTGGAAACCTGAAATTAAGATGGATATCACTATCAGAATGACAGAAAGAGAAGAAAAGACGATAAATAAATTATGATATCCACACTCACGTACATTTGATATGGCTTAATAGAGATCAACCATGTGTGTGTAATGAGATGAATCTAGTTTTATCTCTGTATTTTTTATAACCGAATATTAACAGAATAACTGATATTCTAACGGCAGTTAGCTAGTGCTCAATTGCTCATGGTAGTTTAATAGGAACTACCATCATTTTGAGTGGGAGAGAACCACAGATAAAAGGAAGAGAGAACAGGGGATTCAGTGCTTTTAGATTTATTTTTTAAAAAAGCATATTAATCAACTGTGATTGTTAGCGGCACGAGCAGAAGCATCATGCATGACGGGGACTATTTTGATGTGACAAAATAAATACCAACATATAGCTGTTGGAAAATATTTTCATTATAATTTAAAATTTGAAGTAAAAAATATTGTCATACTTCATATTTTTCAGCATTGTTTTTTAAACATCTAATATGTTTTCATATTTGTTTTTCCGTTTTTCCTTAACACTAAAAGCACCCTTGTATCTTCTTCCATTCCTATCTTTTAGGAACTTTTTTTTACTTGGTCAATTTATTTTCCTAACTGTTATAAGCTTTTGCATCTTGGGAAGTTTCAGTTTTATTTTACGTTGGAGATATTGAAATTTTGTTTTTTCCTATTTTCTAGGAATGCTTTTTGACTGAGTTTTTATTCTCTATACTTTATTCGGTTTTCATGTTACCGTCTGAGCACAATGCGGCTGCTGGTTGATGGAAGTTAGTTTTTCTGTGCGCTGCACATTGTGACTTTCAGCACTATATATATAGATGCTTCCCGTTGAGAAAAATAGAGACCCCTACAGAAAAATACTTTGATATGCCTATCTCCTTTTTATATAAAATTGTATTACTGTTTAAAATATGTACACAACAGCAAACATGGGGAATATTGATGCAAATAGAGCTCCAAATTTTCCTTAAGAAAGAAGCAAATTATGAACTTTTAAGTAAAACTATGAAAATAATTGGAATTAATTTACAGACTTGTTTTGTTCCACTCACCTAAGATTAAGAAAAATATCATAAAGCCAGCTGAAACTTGAATGACTCATCTACTCCCAATTTGATTGCTTCCTAGAAGCCCCACATTCTCTCTATCATAGTCCTTAAAGAATCAATGTGTCCCATAATAAGAGAAGAAAAGCATGGGTTCACTCCATGAAGAATAATAGCACTTACACAGAAACTGTAGAACCAGTGAGTGTTCCAAAAAGGCTATTCAGTAAGATTCCAATTCCTTGCCAACCAATACCACGGCTTAGCACGTGAGCAGGAGGTGGTGTGGTACTTGTTAGACGTGATGCAGCTTTGTATGCCTAGTTGACTGAAAGAAAAAGTTCACATACCAAGATTCCTGATTTGTTGATAATCTAAAACTTTTTATATTGATAACACAGAAATTAAACTATAACCAGTGAAGAATAGATAAGACTATTTATTTTTATGCACGTGGCAATACTTCAACTAATGAGACTAACAGTAACCACCATTCCAAAAGCATGGCCAGCATCAAATGTAGGAGCACCCCACTCAAGAGGGCATGGAATCTTTATCCTGCCAGAACATGTTCAAGAGTCAATAACTAACTCAAACAAATCATTGCATCTCATCATCTGCATCAGGAGAAATGGAATTTCATAATCAGAATTATGTTTACAAATTACTTTCCCAAGTTTAAAGCAAACTAAGCTAGTTTATCGTATAAATAACAAGGAAAAGCCATAGTCATTAGACTAACCAGAAGCAGAACTCCAGAAATGGCATCAATTTGACTAGGAGAAAAGTTTTCAGCCCTTAGAAGCTAATGTAATTGATTCTTGTGTTCTTCCACATGAACTGGTGGCATCCATACATAAACATGTGCAGCCTTAACAAGGCAAACACACTGCAAAAAATCATTGTAACTATTATTAGTACACCTTTAATATAGGTATTTTTGTCTAAAATTATGCAAAATAAACCTGAAGTGATAGAATAAAAAAGCTCCACATTCTATCAACACAATTGGAATAGGTCTTCCACCACTGCAATTAGATGTTCAACAAATTATACTATATCAATATTTTAATAAAGTGACCACAGATTATCCTATAGCCAATAATAAACTTACAATTCAAGAACAATATTCATCATTTTCTAGAGTAATTACTTTCTCTATTATATATTCAAAAACAAATTTAAGTTAACCTACAATTCTATAACCGGTCTGAGGAAAGGAGCAACATAGCTATATATTAAACTACCAGAGAGCCATTAACATCCAATGAATAAACACTACATAAATAATTAATTCCTCTGGGAAAAAGAAAATCATTGTGTTCACACATATACAGGAGAAAATGTATAATACCTAGAGTGCAATACTTAAACCACTGTTGTCTTCCAATGGCAGTGGAGAAAATGTATAATACCTGGAGAAAATTATGACTAAAAAGGGATCAATGAATTAATAACAAAATAAAAAAAAGCTCACCCTTTTAGATATATTATGTCCCAATGGCAGTGGACGAATGGTCACCAAACCATTGAGTGCCTCTTCCAAAACTGTGGCAGATACAGTTGTCTTAATTGGCACACCAAGTTTACTGTCATGGAGAAAGTAAATGATGAAAAGGAGGGGAAACAATGAAAGAATTTAAAACCACAAGGAAATAACTAGCAATGTATTAAGCATTCAACAAAAGAAAAGGACTTGAAAGTGAAGAGGAAGAGAAGCACATTCAATCTTGCTACCTAAAAAATGCTGCAAACATTGTATTGACAGCACCCAGACTTGAAAGATCTAACTCCAACTCTTGGTTGTCTGATTCAACAGCCTACACACAAACATGAGCCATGCTCTGTACTTGTTAGCTGGCAAAATAACCACATCCCACTAGTTAGCTAGCAGGGATGCCAGAGCCATGCTATGTACTTGTTAATTAATTAATAAAAAATACTCATGAGAACATTCAAACACTTACAAGTTACAAAAGGCTAAGCAATATTGGGAAGAAAAAAAATCATGATCAAGGAAAGACAGAGTATCTCAAAAGTGAATGAGCACAAGATTAGTAATTATAAAAAAGCATATGAAAAAAAAATAGTTCAGTCAATATGGAGAAATGCAATCAGCAAATCATCCAAGATGGAACATCATCTTCCATTGGTACTTTAATTGTCAAAACACAAAAAATAGAGCATACACAAAACATTAATATAAATTAGTGATGTTACCATCAGCTACATCTTCTTCAACTGCAGGCTTCTCGTCACCCAAATTCTTTTCAGTTTCATTCGCAACCTCATCAGTTACCCTACTATAATCCAAGAGAGAAAATATAAACAATAAAAATAATTAAAAAACAGAATTTCCATTGAAACAATGAAAATGTTTATAACTATTAAAATGATAGAATACTAGATTTTGAGAAGAATTTTTACTGAGCAAGTTCATCAGTTTGGGTTCCCCAGTTACCACGTCCTGAACCTTCATGTTTGAATTCATTTCTGCATATAGACCAAGGAACATCAATATTGATAAAAACAAATTCAATAAAGAAATTGTTCATCAAAGATAACATCACCCTCATCCAATCCCACTGCGACGATCAAATGCTCTCCGAGGTCGTCCTTCTTTAGCTTCACCAGTTTCACCATTGCTGAAACCTCCATGACGACCACCACCACCACGGTAAGGACCTCGTGGTCCACCATAACCACGTCTTTCAGAAGACTTCCAAGCATTTCCTTCAAAAGAAACCTGATTATAAGGAGCTCCACTGGTAGGGAATGAGTTCTCGTCATTGGAAGAGTCGCGACTAAACCCACGACCACGTCCCCCACCTCGTCCAAATCCAAGACCACGTCCAAATCCCCGACCTCGGCATCAATGGCAACCATAGAGGAGTCCAGGCGGTGGGGGGTTTGGGTTTTCTGTGATTCCTCTGGAGGAGAGGGGAATGGGGGCGGAATGATGAAAGAAGCAAAATGAGGAATGAGATGAGGAGAGATGAAGGGACGCGAGGGGGCACGTATGGTCTTGAGAAGACGATGATGATGAAAGACCGCGAGAGGTTTAAAGCTAATAAGGAGGGACGAACCATACCAAGACGGTCGTCAGGACAAGACTGTCTTTGTATCAAAATAAGAAATTTACAAGTTTGTCATCGAATGCCTCATCAACGACGGGTTTGCGGAAACGTCGTCGTTGCATTCAAATTAATTAAGAGAACACCACTACTGCACTTTCTAAGACGGTCCATTACAACCGTCTTAGAATAAGCGACATAAAAGACTCAATTTTTAGTAGTAATGTTTTCGTTGTTTAAGGATCCCTTTTTTAGTTTTTGCTCCGGACTCTAAAAATGTCCGAGACGACACTGAGGTTGATTATAATTTAGAGTGTGTGAGTACGTTGATTACTTACTTAAGCTTGATTGTCGGAGGGGTGCAGAGGTATTATGTACTATAAGCAGAGTAATGTGGTTTTTTCTGGGTGTGGAAATGATTCAATCATTTGATGGTTTTGAAGAGGGGTGATGGTTTTCAGGGAATCATTCTGTGAGCATAGTTATTATTATTATTAGATGAAATTCAACCAGTAGCAAGGTTATCATATCATTCTGGTGAATAAAGTTTATTTTGCCATTAATAAAAGCTTGATTAAACCACACATGAATTGGTGGTTGGCATTGGAAAGGCCAAAAGAATTTACAAGGGGAGTGCAAAACCTTAGGTTAAACAAGAGGCAAAAAGAATTAGGAAAAGGGAGTGCTAAATCAGATTAATTCTAGGGTATTTTAGGGGGAAATTACTAAGGGAAGTGTATTAGTAATATGAGTGAGTGGAAACAACAAATGTCAAAGACAAAACGTGAGAAAAACACACCTTTGTGAAAGGGAAGCGTCCTTGTGCAAAACGCAAAGTGAAGAGGTTTTGTTTTCGGTAGAATTTCCGATCACAGGCAAGTATTTGCTCCAGGAACAACAATCGCATCACACTACTCATCCGTGATTGCGGTCACAACAATTGTTCCCTTAAACTGCTTCGCAACAAGGCTAGTGGTCACGCTAAAGGATTGTTTTGTCGTGATCACGGCCATGACAACCGCGATTAACTATTATGACTTTCTCAACACACTATTATAGGATGAATTTTATGCTAAGTCTCACTAAATAACTTGAGTCCATTTTTTATGTAGTGTGACTCACTCACTCACACCAAATTCACCTATGGATATTATGTTGAAAAGAATGTGTTGGTGAGATTCCTCATATGAATAGAGCAATTCTAGCAAAGCACAACGCCTTGTTGAAAATAAAGACATGGTTGTACTAATCACACAACCATATGCACATGTAACCTTTTACTTTTGAATACATACATGGTAACGATACTATCTGAATAGGATTAATCTATTCCTACATAAATTTTTTAAAGCAATTCTTACAATGTATTTGAGAGATAAGAAAAGACAGAAACGTGTGAGTGAAATAAGTTGGGTGATATGACAAAGAGATATTTAGAGAAAAAATAAATTGCATATTTCTCATACAAAGATGAGAGATGTTGATTGATTCCATCAGTTTTAGTTGTAGTTAGAGAGCCTCTTGTTGTGCAGTAGCCCCTTTGACTAGTCTGGAGTGAACATTGCAATGTTAGCATGACCACTCATGTTGTTCTTTTGCAGCCGAGAGACATGATGGAAGGTTCTCATACCAATTGATAAGAATCTTGAGAGAATCACATCACAAAAGCTTGCAATCCATAAGAATCTTGGAGAGCCCAAGGCTTTATAAACTCTACAATAGAATCCAATATTTTTAATATGGGACTCAAATCTCATAGCTTGCTATTGGATCCTAACTTTGACCTAAATTTCAAATGAAGTCTACTTCCCTTTAATATTTCGTTATTATTTAGTAATTGATAGTCTTTTTAGATATCCTAATTATTTACAAGTCTTTTTAACGTTTCTAAATTTTCAAATTTAGTTATAATTGTAAATGTAAATATATATTGTCGTCTACGTACACTTGTGTACCTAAACACATGTAAGCATAAAATTGTAATTTATAATCACTTCTCATAAATTTGTCTATTAGAAATATACTTGTTTGCTCATCTGAAGTGTTGTGCTAAAGCAATAAATGGTGTGATGTTACCAACTGATTCTGAATACATTACTATATGCCACAAAGTAAAATTGTTTATAAGAATGCATTGTCGAAGCCAAAAACCAAGTGAAACCTCATCTCTATTTCAAGCTATATAATTGATCATTGATTACGACCTGTTTAGATACAAGTTGGAAGAGCTTTTGAGAGTCTCTATCGAAAATATAGAACTTTTTTGGTAGAGAAACTTTGAAAATTTCTTCTAACATTGTACCCAAATAGACTTTTAATCTTGACGTTTAAGGACACTCATAAGAAAGGGGAGTTACAACACTTGCATATATGAGTGCGGTGTCCACAATGTAGCCCCACAACACATACACCATCAAAATTCCATGCTCCTTTTTTTATTATTTAAATTTTCACTTGTTTGTTTTTAATTAAAGGGTTATAATTTCACTGGATAGAAATGTAACCAGAAATTCAAATCCAACTCACACTAGTCATCACCTCTAAATATTCAATAGCCAAATGTTCAGATCACAAGAGTGAACATGACTTCATTCAAAACCTTAAAAGTCATAATATGGAATTACCAATTTTTTCACTTCAATAAAATACTCTTTTTTATATACAGAAGAACTCAAAAGAAAAATGGGGACAATCTTCATAACCCTACACCTTCAAAAGGATACACTTTTCAAAAGTGTAGAAGACATCTCAGTGACTCCCCAGTGGTCAAAAGATCAAAAGCCTTGTTTATCTCCTTGAAAGGAAGCTCGTGAGTGATAAAATCATCTAACTTCACCACCTAAATTCAGGCCACGAGAAACGAGCATTAATTAATTAACCTATTCATTGGCTTCAATCATTTGAACAATAATTCAAGAAAAGAATAATTAGGATGCAGTCATTATACATGTTCGTTTGTCAACTGACATTGTCACATTGGTTATAGCATGATAGAGACAACATAAAAAAGGTAAATAGCTAGGTTGATTTCAGTATTCTTAAAAAAAAATGTAGTTTCGTAATGCCAAGGACGAGATATCTCAAAATGTAAAGTTTGCAAATTTAACATTCCTTGGATAGTCCGATATATAAGCCCGACAACCATTAAGATATTGAACTTAATCTTAAAAAATGTAGCTTATGAGATATGAATGGTCTCCTATTTATATAGATTATTTTGACAATATCATCGGTCAACTCAGAATCTTTAACAAGAGTTATTTGATATATTATATGTGTAAAGATATTTAAATTATCAATTAATAAGATAATATCATAAGTATGATTTTTAAAATAATTGTTATATTTTTTTAAAAAAATTATTAAATTTTAAAAAAGGTTATATAAGATACTCATTTTTTGAAAAGAACAAATGCAAACTCAGAGGGAATGGTAGTCGTTACTCCATTCATGCATTCTTTTGCAAAATGTGGCAATTGACTCTTCCCTTTGATGCCTCCAAAATTTGATCCTACTATTCTGCGACCATGGAACAACTCCATTGGGTGGATGGGAAGCATTTTTGGTGATAGATGAATCCCTACTAGCACAGCCAATCCCCAACCCTGCAGCATCATAAGAATATCAAAATTATAACTTGCTTAAACAATGTATGGTTTCCCTCAAGAAGTCTTGATGATCAAAATTATCCATATCATTTTACTTAGTGGTGAGAAAAGAAGCAATGTTTGTGGATAAATATCGCAATTAGACATCAAGATTTTAAAAAATGGTTTGCATCTATAATTCTGACTGCAACACCAAGGTCTTCATAGGATCCACCCCAAATCTCGCACACTTGTTGGTTTTCTCACACTTGCAATATTTGCAATCCCCACATTCCCCATTGAAGATTGGCACCACCAAGTCCCCTTCTTTCGTGTCACTTATGTTGATGTATGCTCTAATTCAGTTAGTTAGTTAGGAGTTAGTTAGTTTGACAGTTATGAAGGTTGTTGTAGTTACATATGCAGTGTGTATAAAAATAGTAGTGATCATGAATGAGATAAATGAGAGTGCAGAAGTTTTAATTCAAAATTTTAAGTTCCCTCTATTTTCACAATCAATTCTTTCATCTTCTCTTATTCTCTAACATAGAGTGAGTGAGTGCATAATGTGAGTGTGTGAAGAGCTTCTTTGTTCCAACAAACTGGTATCCAGAGTAGAGGTTCAAGATCCTTGGATATTGAAATTGAGATGGCTTCCTCGAATGGAAATTTTCCAGCATCTATGCTCGTTCTCAAAGGCAAGAACTATGATGATTGGTGTGCTCAGATGAAGGTAATCTTTCGATTTCAAGATGTGACAGAAGTGGTGCAAGAAGGGGTTCAAGAACTTGACAGGAACCCAACTGATGCACAGAAGGTGGCTCACTGTGATTTGATGAAAAGAGATGCAAAGGCGTTGTTCATTATTCATCAGTGTGTAGATGCAGATAATTTTCAGAAAATTAGATCTGCTGATACTACAAAGAAGGCATGGGATACTCTTGAGAAATCCTATGCAGGGGATAGCAAACTCAAGAAGGTGAAGTTGCCGACCTTGAGAAGGCAGTATGAACTTCTACAGATGAGTGATCAAGAAAGTATTGGTGAGTTCTTTTCTCGAATCTTGGCAATTACAAATCAAATGAATGCTTATGGTGACAAGCAATCAGACTTGGGGATCATTGACAAGGTATTAAGAACCTTGACACCAAGATTCGATCATATAGTGGTGGCAATTGAGCAAGACCAGAATCTTGAAGAAATGAAGATTGAAGAACTGCAAGGAATTCTTAAAGCTCAAGAGATGAGGCTCAATGAAAGAAATTCACAAAGATCAGTTGAGCAAGCTATGCAAGCCTAAACAACCAAAGGGAACAACTATGATGGTGGCAAGAATAAGAAGGGAAAGGGAAAGTGGAAGAACAATAAGTGGAAGGGGTCAAGTGAGGGCTCCAGCAGTTCTGGAAATCATAACTAGAATGAAGAAACAGACAAGAAAAATGGAGGGAATCACAAAGTGGGCAAGAAGAAATTCAACAAGAAAGGGATTCAGTGTTATAACTGTAAAAAATTGGGACATTTTGCATATGAATGCATAAATAAAAGGGTTCCAAGAAATGTAGATGAGACTCAATTGGCACAAGATGAGGATTCTGACTCTGATAAGGTGTTACTAATGGCAACAACAAACTCAGAAGAAGACAATGTTAATCTGTGGTATCTTGACACAGGCTGTTCCAATCACATGACTGGACATAAAGAGTGGTTTGTAAACATTGATGATAAGGTGAAGAGCAAGATCAAGTTTGCAGATAACAGCTCTGTAACTGTAGAAGGCATTGGAAAGGTGATGATTCAAAGGAAGGATGGACAACACTCATTTATCAATGATGTGCTATATGTTCCCAATATGAAGAATAATTTGCTGAGCTTGGGACAATTGCTAGAAAAGGGCTACTCAATGCAGATGGAGGACAGTCAAATGAAGATATTTGACAGCAAGAGGAGGCTGATTCTAAAGGCCTCTTTGTCAAGAAACAAAACATTCAAGATTGGAATTCAGATTGCATAATTTCAATGCTTGGCTGCTTCTATAAGTGATGAAAGCTGGATGTGGCATCATAGGTTTGGTCATCTAAACTTCAGGAGTTTAAGTGAATTGAAAAGTAAGAAAATGGTTCATGGTCTTCCCCAAATTGAGATACCAAAACAATTATGTGTTAAGTGTTGTGTGTCAAAGCAACCAAGGAATTCTTTCAAGTAAGAAATTCCAATCATATCCAAAAGAAAGCTTGAAGTGATCTATTATGATGTGTGTGGTCCTTTTGAAGTGAAATCCCTAGGAGGTAACAGTTACTTTGTGTCATTCATTGATGAATTTACTAGAAAAATGTGGATCTATCTCATTAAGCAGAAAAGTGAAGTGTTTAACATTTTAAAGGAGTATAACTCACATGAATTTCAAGTATTTTGTGATGAAGAGGGGATAATTCATGAAGTGACATCTCCCTATACACCTCAGCATAATGGTGTTGCTGAGAGAAGAAACAGAACCATTTTAAACATGTCCAGGAGCATGATGAAAGGGAAGGGAATGCCTCATTATTTCTTGGGAGAGGCAACTTCTACTGCTGTGTATATTCTGAACAGGTGTCCCACTAAGAGATTGTCAGGATACACACCTGAAGAAGCATGGTCAGAAAAGAAGCCTAGTGTGAGTCATTTCAGAATATTTGGTTCACTGTGTTTTAGGCATGTGCCTGAGCAGAACAGAAAGAAACTTGATGACAAGGCTGAACCAATGATACTCATTGGATATCATCCAATTGGTGCTTACAAGCTGTATGATCCTAGAATGAGGAAGGTTGTGATTAACATAAATGTCTTGATAGATGAAACAAAGGGCTGGAATTGGGAAATAAATGTTGTTGACAATGGTGAAAGAAAGGTGATTGTGAACCTTGAAGACAAAAAAAGTGAAGAGGATGTACCATCATGTGGAGAGCAACTCAGAAGGTCACAAAGAGAGAGACAAGTACCACAAACACTTAGAGATTATGAATTGTATCCTGATACAGCAATCACTGCAGAAGGGGATTTTGTGCACTTTGCTCTACTTGCTGAATCAGAACCAATGAGTCATGATGAAGCCTCACAAAGTTCACATTGAAGAGCAGCTATGGAAGAAGAATTAAGATCAATTGAGAAGAATCAGACTTGGGAGTTAGTCCATTTACCTCAAGGAAAAAGATCAATTGATGTGAAGTGGGTCTATAAGAATAAATTAAAGCCTAATGGAGATGTGTCCAAGTATAAGGCAAGATTAGTAGCAAGGGGATTTCTGCAAAAACATGGCTTGGATTACAATGAGGTTTTCGCTCCAGTTGCAAGACTTGAAACTGTTAGGCTCATTGTGGCAGCTGCTTGCAACAGAAACTGGTCTCTATATCAACTGGATGTGAAGTCAGCATTTTTGAATGGGCTACTTGAAGAAGAAGTCTACATAACTCAACCACCTGGTTATGTAGTTGTAGGACAAGAGGATAAAGTCTACAAGTTGAATAAGGCACTATATGGCCTCAAGCAGGCTCCTAGAGACTGGAATATGAAAATTGATAGCTTCCTTGTAACATCCCATTTTTTTTCATAAATAAATTTAAGAATTTTTTAGTAAAAATAATAAAAATAAATAAGTAGAGTAAATAATAGGTCTTAAATGCCCCTAGCTATAAATAGCAACATGGTAGGTTTTTCAGACGGACTCCTCAGCCTCCTCTGCCTCTCATTTTCGTTTTTCCCCTTTTCCTCTCAAAACCCTTTCTTTTTCCCGCAACCCACAAAACCTGTCTCAGAAAAACGATGATCTCGGACTCATTCACCGTTCGATCGTCGTGAAATTTGAGCACCACGTTCGCAATCCAATTTTGAGAATTCTCACCGTTGGGAATTGCAAAATCATGTCTGAGCTTAGAGGAAAACCCTTCACATTTGTAGCTTTTTATTTTCCCGCAGAAACCCAAAACTGTCTCGGTAAAATTACGATCCCGGTTTTGTTAACCGTTGGATTTTCATGAAATTTGGATATGTTGCTCGAAATTCAATTTTGCACACTCTCACCGTTGGGATTTGCGAGATAATATTCGTGGTGGGAGAAAAAGGAATCGCATGAAGACAGTACAAGTGGAGGTTTCAATTTCTTCTTCGTCTCTCTGACGTTCGAGAATTCTATCGAAGTAGTCGGAGGGAAAACTTGAGGAATCTTAGGAAACCGTTAGAGAGATGCTATCGCTGGCTGAAGACACGTGAGTCCGCTTAGAGGTAAGGGATGAGTTATTCACAATTGGGAATTAGTGAGAACATGTGTAGAGATTCTTAGAGATATCAATTGGGATGAGTTTTGGGATGTTTTTGCAATTTTCATTTTATCCTTATAATTATTACAGTGAATTATATATGTTTGACAGACCAATTCTTGTGGAATTGATTGCTATTGTGTTGAGCGTGAACCCTATAAATCGAGTATTTTTTCTAATTAATATGAATTGATGAAATAAAGGAGAAATTTAGAGAGAGATATTGATTTTGTATTTTCTCTTTTTCTTGTTGTTTAGGTTTTTATATATAATTTAAAAAGTTAATATCATAATTGAAATTGACCAAAGTGTTCATATAATTATTTAGAATTTGTGCATTGAAAGCTTACTTTGTAATTTGTGATTCAATATGATGTATGCTAGCTTATATATATATAGAGGTTGTTATTTATATTAATAATTTATGTAAATAATATTGTAGAGTGTTATAGTATGATTCCAAAAATTATTAAGTGTTGGAGTCTGAGAATATTATGGTTAAATTTGATGAACATGTGTATGTTGTACCTTATGAATATCATTAGGAATGTTATGAGATGGTTGATGTGATGTTATGAGATGTTAAAGTTTGGACATGATATTCGATTGTAAATAAGTGAATGTGTTTAACACTTGATGTTACATTAATTATATCGTGAGCTATGAATTATACAATAACCCGACCAGTGTTTATGCGCAGTGTTAAAGAGAAAGTGTAGGTTCCTAGTTAGGAACCAGTGTTAAATTGTAGCGCAATTGTGTTAAACATGTTTGAAACATGAGTGTGAGATCGTGGTATTGTATAGTTCATGAGCAGTGCTTATAAATGAAATATGTGATGAATTGTGGAATAATATGTTGCCTTGAGATTATAATATTGTTATTGAGATTGAGTAAAAGTGTAAAGTAGAACAG
The DNA here is from genome assembly GCF_004193775.1 of Glycine soja. Lineage (NCBI taxonomy): Eukaryota > Viridiplantae > Streptophyta > Magnoliopsida > Fabales > Fabaceae > Glycine > Glycine soja. The sequence goes on from NC_041004.1 coordinate 8,979,161, forward strand.
GTGTTGAATTGTGAGATACGTGAAAACATGTGATGGTGAATTGTGACATTATGAGATGTGAAATTGTGAATGAGTTTTGGTTGTGAATAAATGTGTGATTAATTCTTGATGTGACATTATTTGTGTTGTAAGCTGTGAATTGTACAATAACCCGACCAGTGTTATCTTGAGAAAAGTGTAAATGCGCAGTGTTAAAGAGAAAGTGTAGGTTTCCTATTTAGGAACCAGTGTTAAAGAGAAAGTGTAGGTTCTTGTTTAGGAACCAGTGTTAAATTGTAGCGCAATATGTTGTACGTGTTTAAGACACGAGTGTGAGGTCGTGGGTATTGTATAATTCACTAGCAGTGTCTGTGTGCTAAAATGATTTTAGGGGTTGGACCTGAATCAGGAGGGAGAGGCCCTGATGGACTCTTCGGAGTGTAGGCCTTGGGGGTCACCGGGTTTGAGTTCTCCTTTAAGCCTATGCTGATCCCATATGGTTGGAGCATTCTCGCAAAACATCGTGACCCTGACTGGTCTCCCTATGATCTTACTTAGTGAGAGTGACCTGACAAACCCATTGTGTGGTGTGTCTTGTTATGTACTCCTAAGCGCCCCAGGGTAGTTTTTCACTGACATGGTACCACATTGCATATAGGCTTGAGTCTTAGCATAACTGTCTCATGCGCTTGCTAATTGTTTATTATGAAATTGAGGTGTTATTATGTCTTGATCAGAGCGTGTGATTCCTGTGTAATGTGATTGATGATTGAAAAGTGTGATTGATTGATGAAAAGTGAATTTTGAATGACAAAGTGGTGGAATTACGTGAATTACATGTAAGTAAGTTTTATTTGGTTTATATGATATATATATCTAGTTGTCTTGTTTCTCTATTAGTTAGGAATGTGATAACTCACTCCCGGTTTATTGTTTGTGTTTGGATCCTGTGATGATCTTGAACTCTGTGTTCGGGGGAGCAGATGACTAGGTGAACTGCTTTAAGGAATATTGTGCTGAAGGACGTCGAGACACAACGCTCTGATAGGATGTGACATTGGGGTATAGAGTTTTATATTAATTGTATGAAGTCTCAGACGGCCTTGTTCGAGCCGATGACTTTATTATTTATTCGGACAAGTTTGAATATGATGTAGAAGAAAGGGATTGTGAACCTTTTATCCCTTTGAAAGGCTTGTATTTAAAAATGTTTTAAAAAAAATACTTTTAATTAATATTTGAATTTTTATTCCTTTGTTAGTATATATGTGAGGGGTAGAGGGTGTCACATTCCTAGTCCAGCAGAATTTCACCAAGTGAACTACTGAGCATGGAGTTTATGTCAGAAACACAGATTCTGGTTTATGGAGAAACCAAAGACACCTCACTTCTTGGCAGCAAAGAGGATTCTGAGGTATGTGAAAGGAACATTGGATCTTGGCATTTTATATCCTTACAATCAAAAGAATATAGAAGGAGAAGTGTTTGGTTATAGTGATTTAGATTGGTGTGGTGATAAAGATGATAGGAAAAACACTGCTGGGTATGTTTTCAAATTTGGAACATCACCAATCTCTTGGTGCTCAAAGAAGCAGAGTGTAGTTGCTTTGTCAACATGTGAAGCAGAATATATTGTTGTTGCTATGGCAGCCTGTCAAGCTTTATGGCTGGAAGCTTTAATGGAAGAACTAAACTTGAGAAATTGCAGTCCTATAAGGTTGTTGATGGATAACAAATCAGCAATTGATTTAGCTAAGCATCCTGTGGCACATGGTAGGAGTAAACATATTGCAACCAAGTTTCATTTCCTGCGTGATCAAGTGAGTAAGGAGAAGCTTGAATAAGAGTTTTGCAGGTCTGAAGATCAAGTTGCAGACATACTAACTAAGCCATTAAAGTCTATCAAGTTCAAGGAATTGAGAGACAAGTTAGGAGTGACATCCTTGACAAATCTGAATTAAGGAGGGATGTTGATGTATGCTATAATTCAGTTAGTTAGTTAGGAGTTAGTTAGTTTGACAGCTATGAAGGTTGTTGTAGTTACATATGCAGTGTGTATAAAAATAGTAGTGATCATAAATGAGATATATGAGAGTGCAGAAGTTTTAATTCAGAATTATAAGTTCTCTCTATTTTCACAATCAATTCTTTCATCTTCTCTTATTCTCTAACATAGAGTGAGTGAGTGCATAGTGTGAGTGTGTGAAGAGCTTCTTTGTTTCAACAACTTACACCTTCACCCACACTCTCCACAATCCTAAAAAATATTATTAAACCCACAAACACAATCACAAGTGTTCTCATTTCAATTCAAGTTCATATAATAGAACACATGTTTTTATGTACAATATTACATGAACTTCTCCATAAGAGGGGAAATAAAAACAAAAATGTAACATGAATTGAGTTTTTTTTTTACAAAAATTGAAATTATTTTATGCAGATAACTTTTATAAAAACTCTCTTTTTATTTTATTTTATAAAAGCTCTTTTAATTTCTTCAAAGGTTTTCAATTCTCCTTATGTAAAGAGGCTCTAAATCATTAATGTTATAATCTGTCATAGTTAGTGTCAATATTAACTTTTGTGTCCTACCCGGAAGCTTCATGGCCGAAAATCCGAGGATAAGCGCGTCAAACCTCACTCTTTGGTGCCCCTATAAAAGAAGGAAAATAAGAAGCATCAATAAACAATATATATTAGATAACTTATTATTGACTATGAAATTCACTTTTTTTTAATTAGACATTATATATATATATATATATATATATATATATATATATATTGTTATATACATACTTATAATAAAATGATTATACACAAATAGATAATATTATGATATTAAAGTTGAATAATAAGGTATTACTTAAGTTTAATAATCTTTAGTAAAAATCATTTTTATTCAAGTTATTAATACTGACATAATTGGCACAAAGGGTTGAATAATTCTTTTATCCTTCCCGTTAAATTTTGAATTAATTATTATTCATTTCTTCTAATGAATTGGAGGATTAAAATCAAAATAATCCATATTTATAAACATACCTGGCCTTGCCAAGCAGTGAGATCGGTGTGGCAGATTGTGGTGAAGAGGATCTTGATTCGAACCTCCATTTTCTGAGGAGGATGGACAAGAACACGTTCCACCACAAAGGGTTCTCCAGGACCATATGCCACGGCAGCTTCATGATGGTGAATATTGAGGATAATAGTTTTAATAATAATAATAATAATAATAATAATAATATTGAGCTACGAGGAATGAGATAGAATTTGGTGTGCATTCTTTGCGAGAGTATGATCTGAATAATGTATGATCGAATTTTGGTGATACGTACCTTTGCAAGTAATGGTCTTTCCCCTGGTATTATTTGGATTCAAGTTCCCATTAGCAACAACCACTCGGCCTGCCATCTTCCTGAGTTGTTCAGTGATTCTTATTGTGCGTGTGTGTTTTGCTTCGTGTGGAGCAGCATACAACAAAAGCAAATTTGTGATGATATAAATGAACGAAGGCAGCTACATATAAAACTTTCTCTCTGATCGAGACAGAGACTAACACGTGCTTTTAGCATGCATCACGGGGTCAAGCATAAAAAAACATTATATTGTTTTGATTTTTTGGAAATTAATATTTGTTTTGTATTAGTTTATAATTTCGACTTATGGTTAATAATTGGATTTTTCTCGATAAATCTATTACAAGAATATGGATTAATACGGACGGCTTTAGCTGTCACATTTATGGATTCTAAGAATTTACCAAATATTTTCTCTAGTCTTTATTATAACGTACTGAATATCAATGACACAACTAAATAAAAGTAAAGATAAATAGTTATTTTTGTTTTTGATTTTGTGATGAAAATATAAAATTTAGTTCTTGAAAGTGTAAAAAGTACGATAAATATATATGGTCATTGACTTTTATCTGTTACTGTTAATAAAATAACATATGTGACACAGAGGAACAAATTTATTACTGGAATGATTGTCAACATAAGAACATATTTGTCATATAATATTTTCTTGATTTTTTTGTCTTCCTACTCTCTAGGAATAAGAATAGGGTAAATAATTACTTTTATCTTTGAATGTGTAATTCGTTGACAAATCTGTCTTTGAAAGATGAAAATACAAATTTTAGTCCTCAAAAGTGTAAAAAGTGCGACAAATATATCTGTCCGTTAACTTTCGTCTGTCATTATTAATAAAATAACCAAGATTCAAAGAAGTCAAATATGTGATATATTTATCTTTTATTTATAGTAGATTGTGACTAATTATTATAATTTAGAAAAATATGTAATGATTGATACATTGTTACTATGTTTATTTTGGATGATTTCTATTGTAACATACAAACTATGGTCGATAATCAATATTATCGTTATTATTATGTTTGTTTTAAATTATATTTGCAAATATATTTTTTAAGTGATTATTGTAATGTTATGCTTGTAACGATAAAAAAATGACGAAAATTTACCCTAAAATTATATTTTACCCTTAAATGAAATGAAATTTCGGGTCTAACAAATTAGTTTAATAGAAACATATTGATATTTAGGTTCAATAAAAAGTATTGACATTTTCGTCTAATAATGATAACTTATTGACATTTTGGTCCAATAGAACACATTAACATTTAGGTAAAAAAAAATTACTGACATTTTCCTCCAATAAAAAAATATTGACATTTTCATCCAACAAAAAATTATTGACATTTACGTCCAAAAATGGTATATTACTGACATTTTCGTCCAACCTAGTCAACATGACCACGTTGACAATCATTTCAGTGAAAATTCGTCCATTTGTGTCACATAAGTTGTTTTATTAATCGTGACAAATAGAAGTTAAAGACTGGATATATTTGTCGCACTGTTTACACTTTCAGAGACTAAATTCTGAATTTTCATCTTTCAGGAACACATTTGTCAGTAAATTACACATTCAGGAACAAAAGTGACTATTTACCCTAAAAGTAATAAATTCTGTTGATTTTATTAAATTTTTTTAAAAAAATGTTACTAATTCTTTATTATAATTATTAACTTTTCCTATAAAAAATAATCATTTAGGATGATTGAAATCACTAAAAAAATAATCATTTACAAATGTTGTTATTATATTTTTATGTTTTAAATTGAATCTTATAAAAAAAATCAAGTTACATTTTTAATTTGAACTTTATAATATAAATCATAGGTGATATTTTTTTTTATAGTAAATTATAGTGACAACTCTTGAATTTTTTTTGAAGTTACACAAATACTCTGAAATCACACAAACACTCCTATTTTTTATAACCATTTCAATAACACTCTTGTAGAAGTGTTAGTTTAACATATAAGTAACTGTTAGTGTAATACTTTCAAACATGGAGTTTTAGTGTTGTTAACATAGAAAAGAGACATAGTAGAGAAAAAGAAAGAGAGCTAGGGTTTCATAACATTAGTAAGAGTCAAGTCTTTACTCACTATTAAAAATTACACTTTCAACATCGATTATTTAGGGCATTCTACATCGGCTCTAAAACCGATGTTGAAAGTGATGATGTTGAATGTATCATCGTTAACATCGGTTTTGAAAAATCGATGTTAACATAAATATGATAACATCGGTTTTCTAAATAATCGATGTTAAACACAATGAACTACAACAAAAAAAGTGTATGCATGACGAAAGTTGACATCGATTTTGTAGTAAAACCGATGTTAATGTTATATATTGACATCGATTCTCTCAAAGATCCGATGTTAATGTAATATATTAACATTGGTTTTCTACGAAAACCGATGTTAATATATTACATTAACATCAGTTTCAATAGAAAATCGATATCAACGTTGATGATGCATATACTTATTTGTTGTACGTCTTTGTATATAACATCGGCTATTCATAGAAAACCGATGTTAATGTACAAAGTTAACATCGGTTATGTATAGATAACCGATGTTAACTTATGTACATTAACATCGGTTATGTATAAATAACCGATGTTAATATAGAAACGGTAACATTGGTTATGTATGAATAACCGATGTTAATGTACAAAAGTTAACATTGGTTTTCTGTATGACCGATGTTAAGGTTCATGTTGACATCAGTTTTTGTAAATAACCAATGTTGTTTACCATATTAACATCGATTTTTGTTAATAACCGATGTTGTTTTCAAGTATTTTTTTATATATATTTTCTGTTTTTACAATAAACCCAAAATTGTACCTGTAAAATGCAATTTCAAGCCCAATTCACAGCAAATAAACATTTTATTCTGCTTTCAAGCAGTTTTAATGATAATAAACATCAAATAATTGATTTATCATAAAAAACAATCATCAAGTGAATTCAATGTTCATATTACATAGACGTCCAATAGCAGCGGTGAGAACATCCTGACGTCCATGGGGGACGAAGGATCCCTGTGTGGCCTGCTCCTCAAAGGATTCCTGACTGTGAAGCTTCCTCCAACTTCTTCTTTGTCTTCTCAACTAGGAGCTTCTGCTCCAAATAGTCATAACCCCCACGAGACAAAACGTGGGGGGCAATATTCTGCTTCTGGATGGCCTGTGCCTTCTTGCGCACATCCTGAAAAAATTAAACAATATTGTTTCAAATTGGTAGAATGAAGTATAACAACATCATGGTTTTTGAAAAACAACTTAAATGGCAAGGAACATACCTCCCAAGAAGGGTCTCTACGAGTCTGGCAAAACTGGGCCCACTTTTCCTTGCTGATGTCGTATTTCTCACAGACAGTGTCCTCGACTTCGTCCTGATCGGCTACAAGGGCCCATTTCCTCGTGAGGTCTGATTTAAACTGGCTCGATCTCTCTCCCATGGTCTGAAGTAACTTCCTTTTCGTCCTACTATCAGAAGCCTCTAAGATATCAAATTCCACCTGACAACATCAAATAAAGTTTATTTGTTACAATAATGTATTTTTTGGCTATTAATTAAACAAAATCAAATAAAAAAAAGAAAAATACCGGAATATCCTCCCAAATCAAGTCCTTCTGAGTAGTAGGGACCTTTTTCCAGTTCTCGTAGGTGACGTCCACCTTATCACGCACCACAATCCCCAAATATGTTCTTAATTTCTTCTTGTGGGGATCGTCGGCCTTCCCGGTAGCAGGATCAACATGGACCACTAGTCTCTCAGCACCAGGTGGTCTAGTAGACAACGATCGTAGACATGAGGCTTTGCGTGTCCGCTTCACGACAGACGGCGAAGCTGATGCGTTCGAAAGAGCGGGAGGAGGAGGAGGAGGAGGAGGAGGGGAGGCAGGTGGAGAACCCATGATCTTTTATACAATAACATACAGCAAAATACAAAATAGGATTAATCAAAAGAGGATAAGTCATAAGTGATTTAGTTATGCTTTTTAATTGTGATTCAAAACAGGATAAGATGTAATAGTAATGAAAAAGTCTGATAAATCAATAGTCTGATAACAAATTAAGGTTGATGATGTGTCGTGATACTTGTGCTTTAAATTTGTTTCAAGACATGAAAGAAAATTACAGTGTAGCACAAGTAACAATAATCGTAGACATGTCAAGATTACATAGTGTGCACTCAAAGCTAGATTTCCATGGGATTTAAAGGATGTCAAAGTGGGGTGAATGCAAGTAAACTTTTCTTAGATTTTTGGAATTGTAGAGAAATAATTGACAATAGTACTTCAAACTCTCAGGGAAGGAATGACATGAAGACCTTGAATGATGAAGGAATGAAATTGGGGGTTACCAAGGGAGGGGTTGTGCAGCAAACATTGAATTATGATTTGATTTGGGGTCAGCATGTTAAAAAAAGTCTATTGCATGTAATCAACAGTCAATGGATGCGTGATGGAATATAAATACTATATCTTGAGAAATACACATGTAGATGGGCATCCTTAGGACTTCATCCAGCTGATGTTTGTCGCCAGTTTCATCATCCACCACCCTTACCTTCTCTAGTTTCTCACATTTATTGTTATTAAACCCATATTTATGCCTTCTTCCCTTCATGTCTTGTTTTATCACAACTTTAGCCGAATCTCCTATCTTCAGCCCATTTGAATCTCCTGTCTTATTCTCCAATGACACACTTTGATGACCTGTATCTCTTTTCTTCATATGTTCTAGTGCTTCAGCTTCAGAATGCATAGAGCAATCTGAACTTTCCAGTGATCACCAAAGGCTTCTGCATCAGCATTGACACTCTCCACCCTCTTTGCTTTATGCTTCTGTGCTGCATTTCGTGCTTCCTCCTTATAATTCTCAGATTTATTAGAGGTTGCACTAGAAGAATCAGCACCAATCCGTGCCTCTTCCTCCTCTACCAGCTCAATATCTTTCGTTTCACCTTTGCTTTTGTAAACTACACTGTAATTTACAAAACAAAAGTTGAAAGGAAAAATATTGAGCTGGTAGACGAGGAAGAAGCACAGATTGGTGTTGATTGTTCTAGTGCAACCTTTAATAAATGTGAGATTTATAAGAAGGAAGCACGAAATGCAGCACAGAAGCATAAAGCAAAGAGGGTGGAGAGTGTCAATGTTGATGCAGAAGCCTTTGGTGATCACTGGAAAGTTCAGATTGCTCTATGCATTCTGAAGCTGAAGCACTAGAACATATGAAGAAAAGAGATACAGGCCATCAAAGTGTGTCATTGGAGAATAAGACAAGAGATTCAACTGTGCAGAAGGTAGGAGATTCGGCTAAAGTTGTGATAAAACAAGACATGAAGGGAAGAAAGCATAAATATGGGTTTAACAACAATAAATATGAGAAGCCAGAGAAGGTAAGGGTGGTGGATGATGAAACTGGCGACAAACATGAGTTGTATGAAGTCCTAAGGATGCCATCTAAAACAAAATATCGATGCCTCAATCAGAAAAAAATGTAGTTGTCACTTACTTGCTTTGGTGACCTCTCTCTGCAGAAAATTACATTAGACGATGTTAATCAATTCTCCTTCATCATGATCATTACGATTAGCATGAACGCCATCAGCTTCTTCTTCTCCGACAACGTTAGGAGTGATTTGTGCGATCAAAGAACTAATATAGTTGTCCATGAATGAATCATCATCTTCTACATTAACACCAATTGTTTTGCCCTACAGAACCACGCACCACCTTTCATCACAAGGGTCTTGCACGTAAAATACTTGTCTAGCTTGTTCTGCCATAATGAAAGGGTCATTGTGGTAACCAAGTTTCTTTAGGTTTACCAGCGTAAATCCTATATCATCGGTGCGCACACCGGAGTTGTTGTCAACCCATTTACATTTGAAAACACATACCGTAAATTTCACATAGTTAAGCTCCCAAATTTCATCAATGAACCCAAAGTAAGGAATGGAAGACACACAGGGATTGGCGTCATTGACACTTGCAAAGTGTTGAGATTCAGCCCTTAGGGTGACCCCGCTGTTCTGCATTGTACTTTTGTCGTCTTGTGCTTTTGTGTAAAATGAATACTTGTTTATGTCATATCCTTGCCAAGTTATAACATTTCTTTTAGGCCCATCTGCTAGCTTTCTTAATGTTTTTGAAGCATTCTCATCTGCAAAGATTGTATCTTTAAACCAATCACAGAAAGTCTTGTTATGCTTTTTCAACACCCAATTCTTTGACATTTTTGGATTATTCTGTTCAACTAAAGATTCATGCTTAAGTATGTATGGCAAAACTTCATTACTGTTGTTCAAGACATACAAGTTAACTTGTAACAAATGTTGTACACTTGGAGTGATCACATGTAGTCCTCTTGAACCCTTACCACCCACTCTGTCATCATGCCGAGACTCAGGAAGGCCAACAGGTTTAGCCTTCTCTAAGTATTCTGAACAAAATTCAATGGCTTCTTCTGCAATGTACCTCTCAACAATAGATGCTTCTGGATGATATAGATTCTTTGTATACCCTTTTAAGATCTTCATGTATCGCTCAACCGGGTACATCCACCGTAGATAAACAGGACCACAACATTTGATTTCTCTGACCAGATGCACAATCAAGTGAATCATGATGTCAAAGAAAGCAGGGGGAAAATACATCTCCAACTGGCACAGTATAATTGCGGCCTCATTTTCCAACTCATCAAACTTGACAGGATCAATGACTTTGCTACATATAGCATGGAATAAAAAGCACAGGCGAGTTATCGCTAACCTGACTTTGTTTGGCAAGATGTCTCGTATAGCCACGGCTAACAATTGTTACATGAGCACGTGACAATCGTGAGACTTTAACCCTACAAGCTTAAGCTCCTTCAACTGCACAAGGCTCTTAATATTTGAAGAGTATCCTTGTGGAACCTTCACCCAACGAAGACACTGACAAAAACTTATCTTCTCCTTTTTGGACAAAGTATGGCAGGCTGGGGGCAAGTAAATTTTCTTCCCATTAGACCTTGGATGCAACTGTAATCGTATGCCCATATAAGCTAGATCTTGACGAGTATTCAAGTCATCCTTCGTCTTGCCTTGAATGTTAAGGAGCGTCCCCATCACACTGTCACAAACATTTTTCTCCACATGCATAACATCAATACAATGTCTAACGTCAAGATCAGACCAGTACGGAAGATCAAAGAAAATGGACCTCTTCTTCCATATGCAACTCTTACTTTTATCCTTCTTTTGGGTCTTCCCAAATATAGTATTCAGGTGTTGAACCCGCTCATATACCTGCTCACCAGTCAACGGTATCGGCGCAATATCATGCTCTTGACTTCCATTAAAAGCTTTTTTCAGTCGTCTGTAAGGATGATTGGGTGTTAGAAAGCGGTGATGCCTACTGTAGACTATTTTTCTCCCATGTTTAAGTTGTATGTAGCTTGTGTTTTCTTCACAGATGGGGCATGCATGATGACCCTTAACACTGTAACCGCTGAGATTCCCATATGCTGGAAAGTCATTAATGGTACAAAAAAGCATTGCACGCATTTCAAATGTCTCCTTGCGAAACGCATCAAACACTACAACCCCCTCGTCCCATAACTTTCTCAGATCTTCAACCAACGGACTTAGATAAACATCAATGTCATTCCTGGCTGTCTTGGGCCCGATATCATCATAGGCAACATCATGTATTTTCGCTTCATGCACAACCAAGGAGGCAAATTGTAAATTACTAGCAGAACTAGCCATGAACTGTGTTGAGTGCTTAAGGTGTCATATGGATTCATTCCATCACTGGCTAGTCCAAGTCTAAGATTTCTTGGCTCTTTTCCGAAATCTGGATACAAACCATCAATCTTCTTCCACTGCGAGCAATCAGCCGGATGACGGACCATTCCATCAGAAATCCTTCCATTTGCATGCCATGTAAGGTCTTTTGTGTCGTCCTCATTAGAAAAAAGATGCTTAAACCTTGGAATGATTGGAAGATACCACAAAACCTTCGCTGGGGGGCCTTTGTTGGAGTTTTCATCAGAACTGCTTTCCTCTTCATCCTTCACTTTGTACCGTGAAGTCCCACAAATAGGGCATTTCGACATTTCTTGGAATTCATGCCTGTACAGTATGCAATCATTGGGGCAAGCATGAATCTTCTGATACTCCATACCCATCGGACACAATATCTTTTTCACCTTATAGTAACTTTTAGGCAACGTGTTGTCCTCTGGAAGCAGATTGTGCACTACCTCAAGCAGTGAGGTGAAACTTTTGTCACTCCACCCATACCTGGCCTTCACATTAACCAGACTTAACACAGCAGACAACAGGGTTAAGGAATTCTTGCACCTTGCATACAAAGGCTTCTTTGAATCACTCTGCAATCCTTCATACACAGGGGCGTGTGCTTGCTGGAAAGACTCTTGTCCAAGGTCACGAATCATGTCCTCCAACCGATCTCCCATTTCTACATCAAACGGTTCAGATTGGGACCCACTCTGCATGTCTGTGACTTCACCATGCCATATCCACGTCGTGTAATTCTTCTTAATTCCATCACACAATAGATGGTCTCGTATGTCATCGAGTAGTTGTCGTCTTCCATTCAAACAGTTGATGCAAGGACAATAATATTTTCCTTCTTCATTCGGTCGACCTCTTTCTGAAGCAAATTGCAAGAACTGTTCAATGCCATCCTCATATTCTGGGCTCATGCGACTTTCATTCATCCAACTTCGATCCATCTAAGCAATTCCATGCATGAAAATCTCACTTTTTTATTTATAGGTGTGGCCCTATCCCATTTAGGAAAATTGTCTTTTATGTTAGCTTCAAACGTCAGGGTTACCATTATTTACAAAAATTTGACTAAATTTCGACAGTATTTCGCATTGGTCTCCAAGTACACGACATGACATCGGTGAAATGAATTTCCCGATAATCAAGTATGCACTCAAAGAACAACTTGAAATGCATTGAACCGAAATTTAATCAAATTAATGAAAATAATAATAACCTTGACGAATGAATCTAACATAAAAATACCAGTCTCCCAAAACTGTCCAAACGGACAATTCAAGACTAAATACAATGACTAATGCAAACTATCTGCAAGAATCATTGCATTCAGTCTCAAACGGGAATCTAAGGTTCACTCAGCATGAACAACAGTTGTGTATATAGCAAATTACATTCATGACATAAAAGAACATACAAAAGGTAAATTTCAAATTATGGGTTTGGAGGTTGCTTATGCTTTATTATTGTAGTTGAGTATGTGTGTGTGTGTGTCTATCATGAGGGTGTGTGTGTGTGTGTGTGTGTGTGTGTGTGTGTGTCTTTGTGTGTGATGAGGGTGTGTCTGTGTGTTTGTGTCTTTGTGTGTGATGAGGGTGTGTGTATGAGGGGGGTGTGCGTAAACCAATCATCAAGGTGTGTCTGTGTGTTTGTGTCTTTGTGACTTTACTGTAAGGGCCTTATTTCTTTATTTATGGAGGGTGTGTGTGTGTGGGGGGGTGTGTGCGTGTGTGTGTGCGGGTGTGTGCCTGTGTGTATGTGTGTGTGGGTGTGTGTCTGTGTGTATGTGTATGTGTGTGTGTGTGTGTGTGGGTGTGCCTTTTTAAAGTGGATTTCGAAAAAGCCTATGATTCAGTGTCTTGGCAATTCCTTCGTGGGGAAGAACAAGGTTCCAATGAATATCCTCCAATTTGATGACGACACTATTTTTTTTGGGGAAGGTTCAATGGATAATGTTAATGCTGTGAAGGCCATTCTTAGAAGCTATGAGATGGTTTCTGGCCTGAGAATCAATTTTGCTAAGAGCCAATTTGGAGCAATTGGGCAATCTGAGGAGTGGTGTTGTATTGCTGCTGATTTCTTAAACTGTGCCATGCTTCATTTTCCCTTATGTTACCTGGGGTTGCCAATAGGTATCTATCCGAGAAGGAAGGTGGTGTGGGAGCCTATAATTAGGAAATTGGAGCCTAGGTTGAACAAATCGAACCACAGAAGCATCTCTATGGCTGGCAAAATCACCCTAATTAATGTTGTCTTAACAGCATTGCCCTTGTTCTATCTGTCTTTTTTCAGGGCCCCCTCAGCAATGATTAATAGACTAACTGCCATTCAAAGAAACTTTCTTTGGGGTGGCAACTTAGAAGGGAAGAAGATCGCTTGGGTAGCTTGGAGTCAAGTGTGTGCATCTAGAGAAAGGGGAGGATTGGGAATTAAAGACATCAAGGCCCTCAACAATGCTCTTCTAATTAAATGAAAATGGTTCATGTTTCAGCAAACTGATCAACTTTGGAGCCGGATTCTGATTTCGAAGTACAAAGGTTGGAGAGACTTGGAAAAGGGGCCACCAAAGCCACATTTCTCTCATTGGTGGTATGACTTGAGATCCATTAATCAACATCGAAGTATGGCTGAGGTTTCTAAGCAGTTTATTTGGAAGTTGGGAAGAGGAGATCAAATTTTGTTGTGGGAGGACTCTTGGGTTGATGGTGGGATAACTCTTAAAGAAAAATATCTAGAATTATATCGAATTTCCTTACAAAGACTTCAGACAGTAGCAGATTTGGGTTCTTTCTGTGAATCTGGGTGGGGATGGAAGTTCTCTTGGAGGCAAAATTTGTTTGATAATGAGATGGGGATAGCTTCAACTTTTATTGATTAGACTGCTACTATCAACCTAAACGATAGGTTTAAGGATACTTGGGTGTGGGGAGTTGCATGTAATGGGATCTTCTCTACCAAAAGTTATGCCTCTGTGGTGGGAATTCAACTCCTGGGTTAGGGAGGACAGAGTTCTTCATTGTAGGCCCATGGATAATTTCCTCCAGCACTCCTCCATAGCAGCCTCGAAGGTTTCCAATAAAAGAAGGAAAATATGGTGGATAATAGCTACAAGGTCAATATGGAAGCTCCGCAATGATATCATCTTTCATAATCAGCCTCTTCACATCTCTAAGTTGGTGGATAACAGAAATTTTCTCACTTGGTCCTGGCTGAGGGGGCGGGAAAAGGACTTTAATGTTCCTTTCCATCAATGGTCCTCAGCTATGTCTATGGCTTTTAATTAGAGTGTGCTCTGTAGGGTCAGGCTTCTGGTGGTTTGTTGTAGGGCAAATGTATTTCTGTTTTTTGTTCTCTGCTTTAGGAGATCTTCTCTACTGTGCTATCCTGTAATACCTCTGGTACTATTTATTGCTTAATGTATATATTAATTTTGCAGTTCAATAAAAAAACATATATAGAGAGAATACAAGAGAGAGAGAAGGGCAGTGGCAGTCACAACTCACTGTTGCCCTGCTGAACAAGCTTACCAACTAAGCTACCAAAAGTAGATAAAAATACAAAAACATTCAACACTAACAATTAACAACTTGTGAAAGTTAAAATCACAGTAAATACTTCAAGGATATCAATCTAATGAAAGAAAGGTCATGCAGAGAGGCATAGCATAAGTTACAAATATACCAGTAATGCATACAACAACAATTTCAAATTAGTTTTCGAATCAAACATATAAATACCTGAGTTCGAGGCTTCAGCACAATTGACTTTCCAGCAATGACCGCAGGACTACTTTGAATTTCGAAACAGCAACGACCACAAGATCAACAATGGCTAAAATCGCTCCTAATGGAATCTGAAAATATTATGGCAGCATAATTTAGTGTTTAGCAAATTAAATAAAAAAAAGGCTAAATGACATTATAAATAATATATTTGATTCTCTCCTGCATCCATTTCCTTCCCTCTATCAAGTTTTAGCGTTCTCTTCACATAAGTAAGTTTTGCTTTCAACCTTGGTAGTTGCTACTTTTGCTTATTATTATGGCCTTTTAGCACTCAAAAGTTGTCATAATACTAGTTCTATTACTTGAAAGTGTTTTAGTATCTTTATTGAGTCTCTCTAATTTGGTTAATAAAATTGATTTTTACTAAGACTCTCTAATTTAACTTTCATTTTATTGCTATAGTAAATATTGCTTCGGAGAAGAAAAACAATACTTTGGGCATAAAAGTTGCTACTGGGATAGTAGCTGCTGCTTCTGCTTTAGCTATATAATCAGCATAAAGCCTTAGAACACTCCTAAACTAAATAAACCAAGTGCAACTAGTTACTTTTTAATTAGACTCCCCATGATGAAGAATCCATGTTTGCTAGACTCGGCTATATAACTAAAAAATAAATAAACTGCACACTACTTTTTTTATAAAAAGAAATTACAATTCAGTAATGTAACTACTAAACATTCTATAAACCTAGTTACTTAAATTGGGACTTCTGATTTTTTTAAGACTAGTATTTCTTATTCAAGTCTAATAAATTTATATATATATATATATATATATATATATATATATATATATATATTAAGGTTATCAAATCACTATACTGAATCATAGTATGTAATTATCTATGAGGTGTAGGAAAAAAAATCTGAAGACAAGGATGGAAATTGAAGACAAACATGTAACTCAAGTCTAATGAGGTTGTCACTGTCAGGTGGCCCCATAAGTTTGGAAAGTCTTGTAAGCATAGCTTAGCTAACCCAACCAAGTAGTTGTTCTCACTCACTCACCCTTGACAGTTCTCATGTTATGATTCAATCTCAGAGAGAATCTTAGGATTCTTTGAGTGAGCAGAGAGAGGAAGACACCCACCCCTCTAAGAAATGCGGTCAATTCCTTTGGGAACCTCAGTATCTCCAACTCCTATTAACACCTCAAAGTTATCACCTTTCAGTGTTAATTTTAAGAAGCCAACCACCTTTCCATCTCGGGGTTCAACTCCTCCTCGTGAATTCTCTCTCTCCTAATTAGGTACCTAATTTCTAGTTCTTTTTCAAAACTTTGTTGCACTGCTGGATTATGCATGCTTAACTTTTTTTCTTCTTTTAGTTATTTTCTGTTTAAGGAATCTATTAGATGGGTTGTTGAATTTGTTGTATTAGCAAAGTGTCAGACCCTTTAATTGTTATAAGATGAAGTGGATTAATGGATGGCCATTTGTTAATTTTATCCAATTCTTGGAAGCTGATGAGGTCTCAGAAATTTCAAAGCTGGAGTCAACTTGTCTTCTTAGGAGGATTGGCAAGAGAAAATTGTGGGGAAATTGAAAGACAGATGATGGATGAAGGATTAAACTAGCTGATTTTGAATGAGTTTTGACTTGTTGCAGGGAGGCATGATTGTAAAACTGAATCTTTGACATAATATTTAATGCCATTTTAAATATAAGAAAGTCGTAATGCCATTCTAAAAAGTTATTTGGAATCACACATCATTTAGTTTGCATAATCCTAACTCTTAAATTTTTCCTTGATCATCATTGAGGACTGGAACATCATATATAAAGTATGGCTAAACTCTTGTCCAACTTTCTATTTTTAGTACTACGGATTTTGATTTCACTTAATGAATAACCATACTCGTTTTGGCCTGATTTATTTAAGGAAGCCAACTATGAGTGGGGACTAGTAATCAAGGAGTGGGTACATGGGGTGATAGAATATTTCCCATTTATTGGATCTAGTTCCTCTAAATTGAGCAAATATGTAAAGTGAGTAAGGGTGGATCCACCCTTTTAATTTTTATATTCCATTATTATAATGTTGTTTTGATTTTGCTCACCATGCCTCCTCCACATGCATGTTTTTTGTCATGTAATGCAGATTTCCACTAGGCGTTTTTCTTGTGTCTTGAAAAGCTGTGTCTGTGACTGGGTTTTTGTTCGGTAGGCTTCACTTCTTCAACGTTCCCACTTGCACTAATATTATTCAAAGACCCAAGTAGTAGTATCATTTGCATTTCCCTCACGCACCCAATGGGTAGAGCCATGAGGTGGTTGAAGGGCCCCTACAACACTGCCTGTGTTCGATGGTTGGCATAATTACTCTAATCAATGTTGTCCTAACAGCATTGCCTGTGTTCAATTTGTCTTTTTTCAGGGCCCCTACAGCACTGATTAATAGGCTAACTGCCATTCAAAGGCAATTTCTTTGGGGTGGTAGCTTTGAAGGGAAGAAGATAGCTTCGGTAGCTTGGAGACAGATGTCTGCCTCTAGAGATTTGGGAGGTTTGGGGATCAAACACATTAAGGTCCTCAACAATGCTCTCCTAATTAAATGGAAATGGTTGATGTTTCACCAATCAAGGTTTTGACACTACATTTTTTCTTTTGATGTGTGTTATTTGCAAAATTTGGGACCTCATCTCATTGAAGAAAATCCAATAAATGATTAATCATAATGTTTAAGAGCTTTCAAATTTCAGGCTAACATAGTGGAACAGATTCGAACAACTGGACTCTTCAAACACGTCACAAGGTGGTTGGATTCTGAAAGTTCATGTTGTAATACTTTAGCAAACCTTGGTGACAAAGATATGTTACCAGCACTTGTTGTCAGTGTTTGCTGCCAAGCAGCAGATCTTTTGACTATTTGTGGTAGCCAAAGCATCTGAAGTTGTAGCCTTAGGGAAGCTAAAAACTCTTACTGAGAGTACCATCAGAGAAAGAGCTTTAACAGCACAGCATAGTTCCATGATCACTATCTCAAAATTTGAGTATGAGTATCTAACAAATCATGCAGCCTCAGTAGAAGAAATTGCTGATAAAAAAGTAGCAGCAGCTGAGGCATGGATTGAAGCTCTCAAGGCCAGCGAGAAGGAAATAATGATGGAAACAAAAATAGCTCAAAGACAACTCAAAGAATCAAAATTGGAGCAAGAGCTGGAGGTTTACACCAAAGAGAAGATGCTTTCAAGAAGAGTTAGTAGTAGTGAGGAGCTTGACAATTGGCCAAGAAAATGCGAGAAGAGTTCATCCAAGAACTTCATAGTTTAATTGCCAAGAAAAAAGTTAATGATTTTAAGTTTTAATTTGATAATTTATTTATTTTAATTTAATTTTCTAACTTAGACTTATATATCTCGATTGTCTTGTCATTGAAATACTATTAAATTTCATCATTTATTTGATAGAATCGATCTCATAATTTTTTTTGAATAATCCCACTAAATATTTGGTTGATTTACCTTTTATTATCTTTTTCCTTTTCTTCCTAATAGTAAAAACTAAAAACAAACTTGTGTAAAAGAAAGAGGATGAAAGGTGTGGTGCATAAAACCCCAAACTCAAATATCTTTTCCCCCTTTCCATCATTATTGAAATTGAAATTGTTCTAAACTAGAGTTAAGGTTCAATTTGTATACAACACTTGAGTCCAAAAAAGGCATAACCAACTCATGTAGCAAAGTATTGACCAAGGTCAACACCCACTCGAGTGTACGACTCCTATAATATTAATATATTTGGATGCAAGTAAATTGGAAGACACGCAACCATGAATTGAATCCAGATACACACTACATAGGTGAACAATGAATTATCCTTCAAAAAGCAACTACAAAATATAAAATATACACTACATATTTAAGAAACAACATACACTATCAGCCTTGTTTACTTTGTGAATTGCTTATCGATATCCTTTAGTAGGGGATTTCTTCATTTTCACTAGAACACTCACAGTTCGGACGAATATATGAACAAGGTTCGGAGATTTTATCATCTCTTTATCAAAATAGCATGATAATTAAGGCCTAACTTCCCTATTATTCATACTAATCAATATCTTTTTAATTGTCAGCTTATGTTTCAAGATAGCATGACATCACAATTGCAATTCTCACCAACAAAATCATCAGCACAGCAAAGCATACAAAAATATGAAGGAAATGTATCTTCATCAGCTCGTACCTCGATCAAGTTGTACCTCAGTATATGCAAGATTACGTCTAGCAAGTCCAGCAAAGCGACTGATGACGTAGCAAACAAACCTCGTACCTCGATCAGCTAACCAGTAAAACCCAATCAAATGTATCTTCTAGCTATAGAGTTCTTGGGAAACAAAAGATTAGAAGGATCTTAGATCACTAATTGTATGATACAAGTATTATGGAGTATCATAGACACAATTCATATGCATATTTTACACTTAGGTGGCACCATCCAGTTTTTAGTTTACAATTACACGAACCCCAGAAAAAGGTGAAGTCCCTTCACTACCGCTTACACAAACTAATAATGATCAATTTGAAGCGACATATGATACACTCACACCCCACACACGTCAAAGACAGTAGCTTTCATGGATGATCTAGTAGTAGCTTTCATGGATGACATTACTGTTATTACTATTCAGCACCAAATGCAAGACACCATGGTTTGGAAAGCTGATCCTAGTGGTTTTTATTCCACTAAGTCAGCATATAGGCTATTGATGACTTTCAACAGACCTATTCCTGAGAGGAGGATTTTCCAGACTCTTTGGAAGTTAAAAATACCCCCAAGGGCTGGGGTTTTCTCATGGAGGCTGATTAAGGATAGGCTCCCCACTAGGGCCAATCTACTTAGGAGAAATGTGCCTATTCAGGATACTATGTGTCCTCTTTGTGGGAGTCAACAGGAGGAAGCTGGTCATCTTTTCTTCAACTGCAAAATGACTATGGGTTTGTGGTGGGAATCCATGAGATGGTCTCAGGTCATAGGTGCTCTTTCAGCTGACCCCGCTAGCCATTTTATCCAATTCTGTGATGGCTTTGGTGCAGGGAGAAACCATAGTAGATGGTGTGGGTGGTGGATCGCCTTAACTATTACCATTTGGCAGCATAGGAACTTTTGCTTTTTCATGGCACCCCTCTTGACCCTTCCAAAGTGATGGATGATGCTTTATTTCTTGCTTGCTCTTGGTTAAAATCTAGAGAGAAAGGTTTCAATACTTTATTTAACCATTGGTCTACCAATCTTTCGGAGTCCTTTGGTTAATTTGTATTGTCTCCTTTTGTGGTGGGGTTTTGTTGGGTTTCTGTTTTTGGAAGGTGGCACTTTAGGTGTCTTGTATTTGATCTTTTCAGTACCTCTGGTACTGTTCTGTTTATTAATAATATATATATTTTCTGCTTCCAAAAAAAGAAAATTACAGGCATCACTATAATTTTTTTAAGAACATAATAAAATAAATTAAAATATATAAAAACTAAACTGAAAAAAAAAACACTTATGTGATCTTGGTGTGGTGGAGTTTACTCAGGATATTTTGATTTCCATGGTGAACCCAAAAAAAGCCCTAGTAGGCATCCATGGAGAACTTTTTGACACCAACGACAACTTCTTGTAGACGAGGTCATGACACTGTGGGAAGCAAGTCGACTTCGGATTAGCAAAGGAAGAAGCTTGATGGAACCAAGGGAGACAGTGAACTTGATTTGCATAATAGGAAAGGAAAACATTGTTTATGCTCCTTGTGATTTACAAGGGAAGAGAGAACAGTGGAAAGAGCTCCTACAGCTGAAAACTTCTAATCATGATGGCCTGTGGTGTATCTAGGGTGATTTCAACTCTATAAGACACCAACATGAAAGAATGAGCTCATCTCAGACAGTGGGTAATTCCACTATCATATCTGATTTTGATTCTTGGATTTCAGATATGGCTTTAGAGGAGGTTAGGTCTATTGGGAGAAAATTCACTTGGTGTAGACCTAATGGTAGTGTCATGAGCAAATAGGACAGATTTCTTTTATCTGATGATTGGCTGTCTCAATGGCCAGATACTACCCAATTTGTGTTGGAAAGGGATTTCTGTGATCATTGCCCTATCCTTTTGAGGTCTAGAATAATTGATTGGGGGCCTAAAACCTTCAAGATCATGGATTGGTGGCTGAAGGATAAGGGTTTCCAGAATTTGGTGCCTCACAAATGGGGCAATTATCACCCTTGTGGATAGGGAGGTTATGTCCTGAAGCAAAAGCTAAAGTTCATTAAAGTTTGCATAAGGCAGTGGAGCTTATCCAATGGTGTTATTAATGCTAGAAAAATCCAAAATTTAAAGATGGAGTTGAACGTTTTGGAGGTAGGTATTAATGATAGAACTTTGTCTCAAGCTGAAGTGGAGCTCAAGAAATACCTTCAGGATCAGCTCTGGAATGCAGCTTATGCTTTTGAATCAGGCCAGACTGAAGTGGTTAAAAGAAGGGGACAACAATTCTAACTATTTTCATAGACTGATTAATCATAGAAGGAGGCACAATGCTATTCAAGGTCTGATCATAGATGGTGTGTGGGTCCATAAGCCTAGCAGTGTTAAAAATGCAGCTTTATATCATTTCAAAGACAGATTTTCTGAGGAGAATTTTAATAGGCCAACCCTAGATAGTGTTCAGTTTCCTTCCCTTGGCCAAAGAGAGAAAGAAAGCCTTTTTCTTATCTTGGAATTCCAGTAGGGACGAGTTCTAAAAGCTGGAGTTTTTGGCAGCCTATCATCAGCAAGTTTGAGGCCAAGCTTGCAAAATGGAAGCAAAGATGTCTCTCTATAGGTGGCAGAATAACCCTCATTAACTCTGTTTTAACAGCTTTACCCATTTACTTGTTGTCTTTTTTCATAATCCCTAAAAAAATGGTGCATAAGATAGTCTCTATTCAGAGAAACTTTCTTTACAAAAACCTGGACTAATATCAAGCATCTTATAACTTCTAAGGAGTTATTTACTTTCAAAAAAGCAAAATTAATTAACAGATACCAACCTTCAACTATACAGATTATTGAGGTTCTTATTCAGATAGCAAAGAATGAGGAAATTGATCTATTCGTCAATTTTGTTGCAAAAATAGCTACAAAATCTAAGCAGAACCTCAGAAGAGCAATCATGGCTCTTTAAGCATGCAATGCACACAAGTAAACTTCTGACTGACAACATATTTATTTTAACATTTCTAGAAAATTCTCTATAGAGACTAAATGGGGAACTGTGATGGGCAGCTATACCTTTTCAGAAGAACAACCAATTCCGGTTGGATGGGAGGAGATTGTAATAGAAGTTGTTTCAGAGATCCTAGCTGATCCATCATTTTCACGGCAAGAAACTTCTCTTTCTATGTTATGTTCTATAAGGGAGAATGAGAAGCTAATAACATCTTATTATTTGGGTTTTGAATACAACTAAGTTGCTTTACTTCTATTCTTTATAAGACTGGCTTATTTGAAGGCAGAAACAATATAAGTAGCATCATTTTGTAACTTTAAAATTGTCGATCAGATTATGGATTAAGTTTTTAATTTGAATTTTGTTATTGTTTTATCAGCTTACTCTCAATACGAGGGAAATTTCAAATGCTTCTGTTGGATTTTGTCCACCCGAAATTGATTCTCTAGGTAATGAATAAAAGTCCATAAATAATTTATTCAACTAACCAAAATACTAGTGCATATTATACATTATGTTCAAACAAGCAGAAACTCGTGGAGCATCTCCTAAAAAGAATTGAGGCCAGCTTAAGAAGGGAGCTCTACTACTGGCATGCTTATTATGTGAGTTTCTCCCTCCATAATCTAGATAACCCCTTCACCCCAATTTTATGTTTATTTCTTTTGGTAAATTAGTAACCAAAGTCTATAATGAACAGGACAGAAGACTCCCACCAGGAATAACAGCTTTACTAAAGTTAGAAGGTAAGCATAGTAACCCTTCTAATCACATTTAAGCTAGCCATATAGATTTGCCTAGCAGAAATAAAATAATATTATAGACTAATATGCACAATATCGAAGGGGTCTAACTCAATTGGTTGAACAGTGTCTAAACCCCTTAGTACTATCTTTGATTCTTAGGATAAAAGAAAAGACTAATATGCAACATGATTTCCCTCAATAACCTGCTAAGACTTGCTGTTTTGGGTGTAGTATTATTGACTAATATGCTCTTCTCTGCAGAATTCGTGGCCAAGTTCATGAGCATGTGCAGAAAAAACTTTGGCAGTCGGAAATATGTGTAGATTAACATGGATGCCATTAAAGGATGAATCCTTACTCAGACACAATTAAGAATGTCAACATCATATTCATATGAGCAGCACTAATGAATGTTTTAATTAGTAGAAGAACGTGATTCCGTATCCCATTTGGAAAGAAAAATATTTTAGTAGAGATAAGAAAGGAAAGTACTTAAATCAGATTCTGTTTCATTCGTAGAACGCATGCATAAAGTATTTAATATTGTTCAAACTAGGATTGTCTGAATGTGGAACCAGCAGACATATGTATCAGTCAAGGTTTTTATATCAGTAGAGGCTACAATAGTGTGCAGGGCAACATATGTATATTTAATTTATTCCTTACTTTGGTTCTCCTTTAGACTAGGACTGTCTGACTGTGGAACCAGCAGTAAGGTCTAATATATATGTATATCAGTGCCTCAGGTACTGCATTTTATCTATCTAATATATTATCTTTGCCGATAAAAAAAAAAAGAGCAAAGGGTTGCAAACAACAGCATAGGTAGTTGTTGGGTGAGGAAAAGAACAACATTAATTGAACTAAAAGCTATCTTTTTATTGGCTCAGCTTCAACTGGGCTTTATGCATTATTATTCGATTTCTTTTTATGAGTGAAGAACATGGCTTATTGAAAGCTGAGAAAAATATAGAATGACACTGGTTTCATTCATTGGCTAGGAGTTAAACTAAGAAGGCAGCAAAGGAGGGTAAAACAGTTGCAGAGCACAGAGGAAGTTAAGGAGGTTTAGGGTGTCGTGAGCAACAACAAACAACAATAGTAGAACTGCCAAGGTTGAAAACTACTGGAACACGGTGCATGTGTCTAGAAGTAGGAAGTCGTACACGAAAAACAAAACAAAATAGAAGATGAGGAAAGAAAACTCATTCTCAATCACTCAAGCACTTTGGAAAAGTCATGGACTATTGTGGGAAAAAAAAGTGATAGAACCGGTGTCATTCAAAAGCATATGGCATGAAGGGTGGGGTTAATAAATCAAGCTTTATCAAAAAAGAACATTTATGAACAAAGGACCATAACAGTGTGCCTTTGAGATAGAGAAGCATCTACATAGCCTTTATGAAAGTGTATATATTCATTCATATATAGAAAGCCACACACACAAAAGGATGTATCATACACACTAAAATTTTCAACTGCATTGCCAACTTCTCCTAACAGTGGACCTAGTAGTTAGTTAAGTGGCTATTGATTAGCCCACCACGGCAATAAAATGCTACTTTATCTTCCATCAAACTGTAAACTTCAAAGTGAACTTAATTCTTTTACATACTATTAGCCTTGATGATAATGATCAATTGAACCAAAAGACAATTTGTTTATGACTATATCTGACCCTAGTCCTACATATAATTGAATCTATGTTACAAATTTCCCTAAAATAAGCTTACTCTGCTTATGCCACATCATATTTATGCTATGGTAACTTAATGCGTGCAGACACCACAGTATAAGTTATATATCAAACAAATTTATATGGAAGGCATTTGGAAAATTTGTGACATACCAAACAAGTGCCCTAAACTCCAAAATAATTGCAAGAAGTGTCAGTAACATGTTATGAACCTGCTTAATGCAAAATAATGAGATAGTGAGCTAAATTACTCACAATAACAGGATCCTTATCACTAGTTATCTCTACTGGTACTCCAAGCAGTCTATAGATTTAACAGAGACAAACTTCAACATGTTTCCTAAGTAAACTATAAATGAAAAAGAGACCAAGCTTACCTCGAACCCAAACAGTGATAATGGCAGTGAGATCTAACAAAATGGCACGAAACTTTAAGCTTTCCTCATACCTCAATCAGCAATACTGCAATTGAAGACGTATTATTATTATTATTATTATTATTATTATTATCATCAATAAAACATGAACACCCACGGAAACTTAGCATACACGAAGTTGACCTACGTACCTCGCGGAGAAAGCTTTGAGCTTTGAACACCCACGAGTGTTTCAGCACCCTAGTAGCAACAGTGTATGTTGGGTTTTCTTCGAGCCAGACTTCCAAGAACAGTGTAGGGGGTTCTGTGGGTTCGAGCGAGGACAATGTGGGTGTTGAGGGAGCAGTTTCCGGCAGATTTCAGGCGGGAGGAGAAAGAGAAGAGCGATTTTAGACAGGAGGATGACAAAGAGAAGAGGGAGGGAAAGGTTTTCGAGCGCGCGGGGCTTGTGAAATCTCAAGTTTTAACTTATAAACATAACAACATCGGTTTTTTTATGGATAACCGATGTTAACTGAATATAAAAGTTGATGTTAACATCAAATAGATTACATCAATTTTTTAACAAACCGATGTTAAAATCAACTCCTTAACATCGGCTTTCTCAAAACCAATGTAAACTCTATGAAGTTAACATCGGTTTTGCCGAAACCGATGTTACCATATTCATCTTAACATCATGTTAACATCGATTTTTTAAATAACCGATGTTAACATGAAGTAGTTAATATCGGTTTTGATAAAACCGATGTTAAGTAACTCCATTTAATTACAAAAATATCACTGCGCTTTCGTTAACATCGATTTTAGTAATAACCGATGTTAATAGGATGATGTAGAAAGCCTTTTTTTTAGTAGCGAGTAATATATATAAATAACATAATGATTAAACTACCATCAATTAATATATCTAATATCATCTAAGATCTCTCAAACTCATGATGCATTAGCATAAAGCATCGAGAGTTTGTCAGTAAAAAAATGAAAATGTTTAATAAAATATGATTTTGTGAACAAGTCAGCATAACTGAAAAAACAAAAGACAAAGTTATCGTGCCATGTTTTGTGCCCTCATGAAAGATCAAGTTATAGACAATTTGGATCACACTCTTGTTGTCACAATACATAGGAGTGAATCCAGAGAGAGAAACACTCATGTCAAAAGACTAGTCAACGCAACTAAATTACCTCTACAGTGATAAAAGCTAGTCACGACACGCTATTCAACTTCTATAGAAGATAAAGAAATAATATTTTGTTTCTTGTTAGAGTCTACTAGAATAATTCAAAAACCTGTAGTAGACTTATGGTCAATGGTGTTACTAGTCCAATCAACATCAGAGTACCTCAAAGATATTTAAAAATACGAACAACAGTTACCTAATGCATTGTAATAGGAGAAATAACAAAGTCATTTACAACATGCACAACGCTATTGAAGTATGAAATATATAGTGCTTATCTTGAATTTAAATTATGTCTACTTACATCACGTCTAAAACACTATTGAAGTAAAAAGAAACACTTTGAAACACAATTTTTTAGAAGTGTAGAAGACATCTCAGTGACTTTCCGACGGTAAAATGATCAAAGGCCTTGTTTATCTCCTCGATTTGAAACTCGATCGTGAGTGATTAAATCATCTAACTTCACCACCTAAGTTCAAGCCACCAAAAATAGGCATTAATTAATAACACTACAATAGGTACAGAAAGACCCACGGTACCTAAACCAAAGACAGCTACAGTTGAACCAAAATGCTCATCAGCGATATTCCAAGCAGCCCCAACACCTACACATGACACGCATTATCCATTTGCTCTAAACTCGATCTAAACAACTCATGCTCATTTGATCACGTCGTTCACCATTGTCACAATAGTTAGATCCATGATCCGGTTATATTTTATATGTATAATAAAATTTGAAGCTTGTAATATTTTAAATAATTGAGTTTGACCAAGTTTCTTACCCGTTGATACGCCACAACTAAGGTAAGTTTTTTAATGTAGGGATTGAGGTCACCATGGCCATCAACGTCAATCTTGACAACGCATGCTGAATCCACCACCGTGTACTCTGTGAAAGTTGAAGTGTTCAAGAAATGGAAGATGGGTTTTCCATCTGTTGTAGAAAACCTTGTGGCACCATCACTAGCCATCACCTTCTTCATAGGATCCACCCCAAATCTCTCACACATGTTGGTCTTCTCGCACTTGCAATATTTGCAATCCCCACATTCCCCATTGAAAATTGGCACCACCAAGTCCCCTTCTTTCATGTCATTTACACCTTCTCCCACACTCTCCGCAATCCTAAAAATTCATAGCACACACAAATATCCAAAGGTGTTCTCACTTCAATTCAATTTCATGTGATAGAACTTATATTTTTATGTACAATATCGTTAAGATAAACTTCTCCAAAAGTTGAAAAAACAATATAAGAAGATAAAATAAATTGAGTTTTTTTTTTGCATAAACTAAAATCAATTTATATAATTGACTTTTATAGAAACTCAAAAGCTCTCAATTTATTGCACGTGTCTTCTTATCCAAATCATTAATGTTATAATTTTTCATAGTTGTATGGATATTTTTGTGACCTACCCGCAAGCTTCATGGCCGAAAATTCGAGGATAAGCACGTTGAGCCTCGTTCTTAATTTGGTGCCCCATAAAAGAATGAAAATAAGAATCATCAATAAACAATATATATTAGATATAACTTATGTTTGACTACCAAATTTACTTGTTAATGATATTTAATTAGACATATTATATAATTATATGTATACCTTGCCTTGCCAAGAACTGAGATCGGTGTGGCAGATTGTGGTGAAGAGGATCTTGATTCGAACCTCCATTTTCTGAGGAGGATGAACAAGAACACGTTCCACCACAAAGGGCTCTCCAGGACCATATGCCACGGCAGCTTCATAATAATAATAATAATAATAATAATAATAATAATAATATTGAGCTATGAGAATGAGAATTTGTGCGCATTCTGTACGATAGTATGATCTGAATAAATAATATAGAATTTTGGTGCAATGTAATGTACCTTTGCAAGTAATGGTCTTTCCCCTGGTATCGTTTCGATTCAAGTTCCCATTAGTAACAACAACTGGACCTATCATCTTCCTTAGTTGTTTGGTGATTCTTCAGTGGTTATTTTGTGTGTATGTATTGTATATGGTGCTTTTAGCATGAGCCAGAGCATACAACTAAGAAAACTTGTGATATAAATGAATGAAGGGCCAGTTATATAATCTAGAGTTTTCTCTGAGACTAGCACGTGCTTTTAGCATGCAGCACGTGTCCAGCATATGGCACGTGTTATCAATTTATCTTAAATATTAAATATTAAAGGAAAAATGCTTGCTAGTGGAGAGCCATACAATAAAGAAAACTTGTGATATAAATGAATGAAGGACCAGCTATATAGACTAGTTTATTTAAATTTATTTGTTGAAAAAAATATTTATTTTAATAAAATAAACAATATTTTATTTTTAATGTGCTTGTTTGAACTATTTTTATTTTAAAAAATAATTTTTGTACTTATTTTAAGAAGTAAATCATATTTATTTTTTTTAAAAAAAGTTTTATATAAAAATGTTTATTTTAAAGTTATTTTTTATAATTTTAAATAAATTTCATAATCTAGAATTTTGTGAGACTAACACGTGCATTTAGCATATGGCACGTGTTATCAATTTGTCTTTTGTCTTAAATATTAAAGGAAAAAAAAAGAGTTATGTTGTTTTGAATTTTGGGAAATAAATGTTTATTTTGTATTAATTTATTGTTTTAACGGATAAACAGGGACCGCTAAAGCAGTCTATGAATTGTATAGAATTTTTTTTGTCCGAATTAGAGATTATGTGTATTCTCTAACTCATTAGAGGCAGAGCTCGAGGAATGTCGTTAAAAAAGGTCAAGTTTTTTTTTTTCTTTTTTTAGGTCCATGACCCTAAAACTCATACCTGTGATTAATAAAATAAGAATAATTTAATGAGTTGCCCTTCTCCTCGTACAGAGTGTGTCAAACTCTGTTGTCTTAAAGATACTCTAATATGAGTATATCAGAGAACACGTCACGAATCGAAGGAGAATGAGAGAAAGCTTTTAGTTCGGCTTCATTCCATAGCTACTTAGTACCTCGAATCAATTTGTTAAAAAAAAATGAAATCCGATAATTTTAATTGATATAAAATAATGAATAAATACATAATTTTTTTTACCATCTTTCTATGATTATTAAAAATAAAATATCAAAATAAAATTATAAATAATATATATATATATATATATATAAATTTAGATAATTATAATTAAATTTAAATAATCTCTAATTCCTATATTCTAACACCTTTCTCCTTAAAAACTACCACTCAAGAGTCATCAATGTCATCTGCTATGCTAACTTGGCTGACACTGACACCGAGAGGAAAAGGCTTCTTGATGGCATTCTCGGCCTTCGAGGCTCTGAACTAAACTCTGAGAATTCATAGATAGCAATAAGTTCCACCGTCACACAATGGCAAATTTCCCCATCTGGGGTACTTTTAAAAAGTATTTTCTCAGATGGGGTTCTTTTGGTTTTATTTCCGGCATGGGGTAGTTTTGTACGTGAACAGTGCGCCATGCAGGACCCAAACCGCCATTGCCAATGGCGAGTTTGGTGTCACTGAGCAAGCTGCAAATGGCACTGGCGAGACGTGCCTAAACCGCCATTACAGGTGGCGATTTGTACAAGCCCAGAACCGCCAGTCAAACTGGCGAGTTCCTTTGTCAGCTAGGTTGCAGGGTTGCAGGAGGTGACAGGAGCTTTAAAGGGGAGTTGCAACTGCCATTGGCGAGTTGCCTGGAAGTTGCAACTCCCATTGGCGATTTAGGGCTCAAAATAGCCATCACCAGTGGCGATTTTATGCCTATATATACGTTTCAGCTGTGTGTTTTCTGAATGCATAACGAGTAGCAGAAATAGCTTAGACGAAAGGCTTTGAGTTTTCTGAATGCACAAAGGAGTTTTGAGATTTTTGAGTGTTTAGGGTATAGTTTTTGAGTTTTCTCAGTGCTTAAATTTCTGTCAGTGCAGGCTTTGAGTTTTGAGTTTTAGAAGGTATAGTTTTTAGTAATTCTTTAATTAAATTAGTTTTATATTTTTATTTCGTAATGTTCTGTAAAATAATTTGTATTATTATGTTTTTAAAGTAATTTTTTGTAGCAGTTTCAATGTATAGTTTTTATGAAATTTTTAATTAAATTAGTTTTATATTTTATATGATTGTTTGTGTGTAAAAAATAGAAAAAATTTGTCATTATATTTTTAATTGGTTTGAAATTTGGTTCTTGAGGGTTAAATTTGTGAATGAGGTTCCTAAATTTTTTAGACTAGTTTGAATTTATAGTTGTTAAATTTTTTTTAATTAAATTAGTTTTATATTTTATATCCTTTTTTATGTGTATCAAATAAAAGAAATATGTCATGATATTTATTTAAAGAAAATTTTTGAGTCATGAAAAAATTTTGTAAATATGAAATTTTTAGTATATTTTTAATTAGATTAGGTTGGTGTTGATAGTTTGTTAAAAATAACATGTTCTTATATATATTAAAAAAAATTGTAATTGATAATACGTTAGTTTTCTGGAAGTCAAAATAATACGTTCCTTTTTCGAAATTAATAATTTGTGTTATAATTTTATGTAAGTAATTATTTATAGCAGTTTGAATGTATAGTTTTTATTAATTTTATAATTAAATTAGATTTATAGTTTATTTTGTAGTTTCCCGTAAAATAATTTATATGATAATTTTTTTAAGTAATTTTTAATTAGAAGTAGATTTTTGCTTTAAAGTAATTTTTTTAAAGTAATTTTATTATTTATTAGTTTGCAGTAAAATAATTTGTATCATAATTTTCTTGTAATTATTTTTAATTAAAACTAGATTTCAGCTTTAAGAAATTTTTTGTAAGTAATTTTTTTTTATTTCTTAGTTTCCAGTAAAATAATTTGTATTTGTATTATAATTTTTTAAAGTAATTTTTAATTAAAACTAGATTTCAGCTTTCAAGTTATTTTTTGTAAGTAATTTTTTTTATTTGTTAGTTTCCAGTAAAATAATTTGTATGATAATTTTTTTTAAGTAATTTTTAATTAAAAGTGAATTTAAGCTTTCAAGTAATTTTTTTATTTGTTAGTTTCCAGTAAAATAATTTGTATGATAATTTGTTTGAAGTAAATTTTTAAATAAAAGTAGATTTCAGCTTTAAAGTAAATTTTTTGAAGATTTTTTTTTTATTTCTTAGTTTGCAGTAAAATAATTTGTATCATAATTTTTTTAAGTAATTTTTAATTAAAACTACATTTGAGCTTTCAAGTAATTTTTTTTATTTGTTAGTTTGCAGTAAAATAATTTGTATTATAAGTTTTTTAAGTAATTTTTAATTAAAACTAGATTTCAAGAAGTAAATTTTTTTTAAGTAATTTTTTTTATTTGTTAGTTTGCAGTAAAATAATTTGTATTATAAATTTTTTAAGTAATTTTTAATTAAAACTAGATTTCAACTTTGAAGTAAATTTATTTAAATATTTTTTTTATTTCTTAGTTTGGAGTAAAATAATTTGTATTATCATTTTTTTATTTCTTACATTTTACTATTTTGAATTTGTTATGAATAATTAATTAAAATATTGTTTTTGTAGGTACATGATGAATTCGGTTATAACAGTATTGTATTTCAATGGAAGGGTATATGAAGATAATGATGGTGTAATATTTGAAGGCAGCAAAAAAGCGATTCAGATTAAACGTGGAATTAGTTTCAATGCTTTGAAGAAAAAAATTGGAGACAAGGTAAAGTTAGAAAATAATGAAATTATTTCTGCTATCAGTTGTAGGTTTTTAGTGTCAGGAAAATATATTGCCTTGCAAATTTGCGATGATGAAGACGTTGAAACGATGCTGGAAAGTTTTAAACAACAACAAGAAATGTCAGTTCTAGAATTGTACATAGAAAAGGATGTGGCTGGTGGTTCAATGTTTCATTCTGCAAATTCCCTTACATCATGTGGAAATTATGTATCTAATGATGACACACAACCGCCAACAAATATGAGCAATTTAAATCTTGACGAAGATGATGGTCATGATGATTATCTTGTGTCTAACTCATACGTTGAAGAGTCGTTAGACGAAGATGACAGTGTTGACGGTATATCAGATACAGACAATGAAGTCCCCGAGATGATTCCACCAGTAAGAATTGTTCACCCAGCAGAAGGTATGATTTCCTCTTAAAAAATACTTCACTCAATACATTTATTATTTCACGACAATTGTATTTAATGCCAAATAAGTATGATTTGAATTTTTTTTGGACTATAAGGTGTACAAGGAATTCAGAATCCATTTTGGAATGATGCTTTGCATTATAATAATATCAACTGGAGCCATCCTGATGAGGAGGACATTTGTGGTTTGGAGATGCCATCCACTTTTAATGTTGGCCAAGAATTATATGTTGGCATGGAATTTGATAGTAAAGATGCGGTCAAGAATGCGGTCAAACAATATGTTATGAGGGTGCATCAAAGTTTCAAAGTGGTTGAAAGCAAATGGGACAAGTATGTGATTTGTTGCTTGAATAGAAATGCAGATTGTCCTTGCCTTTTCTACATGAGGGCAATTCTATCTAAAAAAACTGATTCATGGAAAGTCACTCAATGGGGTGGACCACACACATGTCTCAATATGACCATGACCCAAGATCACGAGAAACTTGATTCAAATTTAATTGCCAGTTGCGTAGTAGGTACGTATTTTATGTTGATATTATGTTATTGTTTAGCCTTAATTGCCATTTAAATTTTGTTATTCTTTTGACAGGCATGATCAGAGAAGATCCATCGATAAAAATTTCATTGATTCAAGAAAGGATTAACAGTCAATTTGCGTACAAGGTGTCGTACAAAAAAGCTTGGTTGGCGAAACAGAAAGCTATTGCTATTGAATATGGTGATTGGGATGAGTCATATGCGAAACTTTCGTCGTGGCTAACACACATGCAAAATCATTCTCCTGGATCGTATTTTCAAATACTACATGACGATTTTATCGTTGGAAATACGGTTAGTCGCGAACACCGCCAATTTCATAGAGTTTTCTGGACTTTTGGCCAATGTAAAGAGGCTTTCAAGTACTGTAAGCCAATCATACAAGTTGACGGCACACATCTGTACGGCAAATATCGTGGGACCCTCTTAATGGCCACATCACAAGATGGAAATGGTGGCGTCCTTCCTCTAGCATTTGCGGTGGTTGAAGGTGAGACGTTGACAGCGTGGTCATGGTTTTTGGCACACTTGCGTGAACACGTCACTGATAAAAATGGTATTTGTCTCATATCTGATCGACACGCGAGTATAAAGTCCGCTGTTGCTAACGAAGCACTTGGTTGGCAACCTCCCCACGGCTATCATGTGTATTGTGTGCGACACATAGCAAGCAACTTCAATCGTAAATTCAATAATGCCAAACACAAAGAAATGTTGAAGAAATTGGGTAAGATTTCATATTTGCTGGTCACGTTTATTTTTCTTTCATTTATACTTAAAATTGTTATTCATAACTAATTTTATGCAGCCTACACTCCATGCAAGCACATTTTTGATCAAAATTTAGAAAAATTTCGTGAACTGAGTCCAGCCATAGCAACATGGATTGATCGCATCTCAAAGGAAAAATGGACGATGGCTTACGATAGAGAAGGACGTCGATATGGCCACATGACAACGAACCTCTCAGAATGTATCAATAAGGTTTTAAAGGATTGTCGCAACATTCCCATAACAGCATTGGTGAAATCAACGTACAGTAGGTGTCGAAAGTACTTTGTTGAGCGTGGCCGCCAAGCCCAAAGACAGTTAAATGAAGGCCAAGTATATTGTTCAAAGCTTGTTAAAGAACTGAGGAAAAATCAAGAACAAGCTTGTACGCACATCGTTCGCGTGTATGATATCCACTCCACAAGGTTTGAAGTAGAGGAGAGCTTCAACCCTATAACGCAACGTGGCGGACAAAAGTGGGCAGTAAACTTGAATGATCGTCATTGTCAATGCGGAAGGTATTCTGCGCTTCACTATCCATGTTCACACATTATTGCAGCTTGTGGTTACGTGAGCATGAACTACTACCAATATATAGATGTTGTTTATACAAACGAGCACATCTTAAAAGCTTACTCCGCACAATGGTGGCCTCTTGGGAATGAAGCGGCTATTCCTCCTTCTGATGACGCATGGACACTTATCCCTGACCCAACTACAATTCGTGCGAAAGGTCGGCCAAAATCAACAAGGATAAGAAATGAGATGGATTGGGTCGAACCATCTGAGCACCGAACAAAATGTAGTAGATGTGGAGCCGAAGGGCATAACAGGCGTCGCTGTCCAATGCAATCTGAGCGTGGGAGTTGTTCAAATCGTTGATTTATGTATGTTAGTTGAGTGACTTGTATTTGTTTACGTTTTGTTCAATGTATTGAATTTTTGAGGTTCAATGAATTCGGTACTTAAAAACATTTTGCCTTTTGTACATGACTTATTTGTGGGGTTCAATGAATTCGTTAGTTAAAACCTAAAAATAAACCACTAACCCTAAAAATAAACCACTAACCCTAAACCCTAACCACTAACCCTAAAAATAAACCACTAACCCTAAACCCTAACCACTAACCCTAAAAATAAACCACTAACCCTAAAAATAAACCAATAACCCTTAAAATAAACCACTAACCCTAAACCCTTACCACTAACCCTAAAAATAAACCACTAACCCTAACTAGTAAACCCTAAAATTAACTCATAAACCTAACCGTAACTCATAAACCTAAGTAATAAACCATAAACTTAACTCATAAAGCTAACCCTAACCTATAACCCTAACCCTAACTCATAAGACAACCCCATAATCCTAAAACCTAACTCATAAACACTAAGTCATAAACCTAACTAATCCTACAAATAACTTATAAACCGTAGCCCAAACTGATAACCCTAACCCTAACTCAAAACCTTAAACCTAACCCTCAACCCTAACACCAACTAATAATCATGGCCCTACCTCATAACCCTAACACTACCTCATAACCCCTAAGTCCTAAAACTAACTCATAAACCATAACCCTAACTATATATTTGTCAACTTTAATTTTGCTATATGACTATATTTATTATTGTAGTTTGATGCGCGACATAAAAGTAGTCATTATGGTGATTCAATAACAAATGGTGATAAAAAACGCAATTCCATAACAAGTACAATGAGATACCATAAATTAAGTCTGAAATTCAAATTACAAACATACAAAACAAATTTGAAATAGAGACATCAAAATCAGTCATCATGGTGTCCGTGATGGCGCGAGGATGTGCCACATGGTCGA
Source organism: Glycine soja (assembly GCF_004193775.1). NCBI lineage: Eukaryota > Viridiplantae > Streptophyta > Magnoliopsida > Fabales > Fabaceae > Glycine > Glycine soja. The sequence continues at coordinate 9,014,598 of NC_041004.1, forward strand.
TCCCACCTTCGGGCTTGACGATCCGGATTTCTTCTTGCGCGTTGTCTCCGCCCTTGTTCCTCAGCCTCTGCAGAAAACTCGTGACGCAAATCAACACCTAATAAGTCACCCATAGCAGGGATTGCTCCGGGTACATCCCATTGTTGACCTAATGGGGCATTAGGTGTTGCCATTGGGGCATCATGTTGCTGCGAAGGGGTCATGGTCGGCCATGAAAAATGAGGCTGTGTTTCCGCAACACCACCAAACGAATGTTCGCTTGCAGACATATCAGTGTCATGGCCTTCGAAAGGATACTGATACATCTGCGAAGGATACTGAGCAAATGTTGGTGGCGTGTAATACATTCCATGGCCACGCTGCTCCATATGTTGGGAAAAATCTTCCGCTTGAACAATCTCCCTTCGTCTGTCAAAACCTCGAGTTTCAACACTTGACTGAAGCATGTGAAACTGTTGTGGGGGAAATCGACGCTCTGATGATGGACCATGTGCCACAGGCTCAGTGATCCTCTCTTGCTCTTGGGATAAAATCGCTAACTTTTCCACATATGGCACGAGATCATCAACTGTCCATGTGTTTCGCCCTTGTGGTGACACCATATACTGCAATGTCTCGGTAACTTCACCCTGCAATTATTAGGATAAGGAAATTAATGTCGATGCTTTAACAAGTAAATTGAAGTTAAATAATTAAAAAGAAATAAATACCAATGTAGCTGTGTTTGCATTGTTTGGGTCGATAAACATTTTTGTTTTGCGCCTATACCACACCATGTAATCCGAGTTAAAACTCAATAGGCCCTCTTGTCGAGCATAAACGTCGACCCTAAACTCAGCTCGATTATTCCACTGACTGATAAATGGGGCCAACAGCTGGAACCAATTTTCATCCATTTTGCCTTTCAGTGTTAGCCCGTGGACATTCCATGGTTGCGAAGGAGACTCCGGAATAGGTTGTTGCATTCCAAATTGTCGCAACACTCTATCCGGTTGGTGCCACTCTACAACATGAAAACAAATGAGTGGCACCACTGCGCACCACGCCATACTGCCAACCAAACAAATGGGAGGTAACATCGACATAACAGTTGCTGTGTAAGGCTCCCACAGAAACTGCATACAATAACACAATTGTTAATTTATCTTAAACTATGCCATTTTATTTATTATTTAACAAATACATGATGATCTTGTTACCTCATGTCGTTTCATGATATCCAATTTGCGACGGAAAACTATTAGATCATCATTGCCAATATGTTGGTTTCCACGTCGCAGCCACCTACAAAAAAAATATGAAATAATTAGTGCCGACGCATTACATTATAGATTATTTTCAAATGAATTTTTTTTAAAAAAAACTAACCTGTGTCCGAGTGGTTTGTTTTCCATTATAGGAGGAGTTCTCTTTGGAGCCAAAGTCGTGCAGCGTTCCCATGCCCACATTTGGATTAGGATGCACATACCTCCGATTGATTTTATTTTGTAATCGGTGGCGCTGCACATCTCTCTGTATAAATAAGCAAGCACGGCAGGTCCCCATGCATACATGCTGCACTGTTCAAAGTCCCGTAAAAATTGGAGGTACCTTAGGGAAACTTTACTGCTGCTTTTGTCAACAAATAGAACTCCTCCTATGAATCTGAGGATCCATGCACGGGTAAACCTTTGTAATTGTTCTACGTTCCCGTCATGGATATTTATTTCTGAAAAATGGTGAGCCAGCCAACTTAATTTGACCACACTGCCTTGAAGTTCACCTTCCTGTGGTCTGACTCCCAATAATTCTTCACACAATTCAGCCCAATCAAGATTAGTCTGACCAATTAATGGTGCCCCCTCAGTATGAAGACCTAACAACACTGACACATCTTGAAGAGTAATCGTAGCCTCTCCGCATCTCAAGTGAAACGTGTGTGTCTCGGGCCTCCATCTTTCAATCAAGGCTGTAATTAATGAAGAATTAATTTTCAGGTACCCCATTTTCATTATCCAATAGAATCCTGATTGGCGAAGCAGAGGAATAATTTCCTCTGGTATTTCTTCTTGTCCTTGATAGATGGGTACAGCTCGCCTGATATGTAGTTTTCTGTCTGCTTCCCCATTCCAAACATGTTCGGAAACATGTTTAGGTTGCAGCCATAAGACGTCTCCTTCTATTGGACCAGACTTAATGTGTATACTAGATGAAGATGATGACGAAGATGCCATTGATGCTGTAAAGTTCAATATAATACAAAAAATTGACAACAAAAATTTTACATTAAAAAATTAACAAATTTAATAGCTACACAAATTAAAATACATGACCAAATTAAAATACATAGATTTGTTACACATACAAAAATTTAACACAAAAAAACATAAAATACTACCTAAAATAGTCTACAAATAAAAATATTAAAAATTACATACCTACACAAATTTAAATAAATTACCAAATTAATGGTGTTCATAACAAAATTAAAATTTAAACACGTACATAAATTGTACACAAATAAACTTAAAATACTACCTAAAATAATCTACAAATAACAAAATTAAAAATTAAATAGCTACAAAAATTTAAATAAATTACCATATTAAAATACATAATAAAATTATAAATTGTTACACGTACATAAATTTTACACAAAAAAAACTTTATTTACTAACTAAAATACTCTATACATAACAAATTTAAATATTAAAATACGTACATAAATAAATTTAATTAAATGACCATATTTTTTTTACAATTATTAAAATTTAAATTAAATAACAAATATTATACATAAAAAAATGGTATTAAATCAAAAAAATTTCATGGAATAAAAAATTTAAAGAACATATATATAAAATTAATAAAGTATCATATATTTCAATGAAAACTATAATTCAATAAACTAAATAATATTCACATTCTAACTAAAATTAACGTACAAATAATTTTATCACAAATAATAACATACAAATTTTAAAAATCTTAACAAAATTATATTAATAAATCACTAACGTACAAATAATAATATACCAACTAAATCATATTTAAACATACTACTTAAAATTTAAAAGTTTTACCATACATCAACAAACTTAGCATATCTAAAACAATTAATAAAACTAACCTAACAATTAATAAAACTAAGCTAACCTAACAATTAATAAAACTAACCTAACCTAACTTACCATATCTATAATTAATTTACAAAATTATAAATAAATTATATTATCAAATTAACTAAAACTAACCTAACTAATATTATCAAAATTATATTTATAAATCAACTAAAACTAACCTAACTAATATTCTTAAAATTATATTTATAAATCAACTAAAACTAACCAAACTAATATTATCAAAATTATATTTATAAATCAACTAAAACTAACCTAACTAATATTCTTAAAATTATATTTATAAATCAACTAAAACTAACCTAACTAATATTCTTAAAATTATATTTATAAATCAACTAAAACTAACCTAACTAATATTCTTAAAATTATATTTATAAATCAACTAAAACTAACCTAACATAAACCTAACCTAAACAATATTAATATGTGAACTGAAATTATTTTAACACATGTATATATAACAGAAAAATATAGGGCAAACAACATTAAAAAAAAATTAACTTACCGGAAGCGCGTATTAAAAATAGCAATCCAAAGCACGTATGGAGAATACACAGTGTAGTGTTAGGACAGCGGAACTAAGATTCAAAACTTCACCTACAATAGATAAAAAATTTCTCAATTAAAACTGAAATATAAATTAAACTTAACTTAATATATATAACACAAAAAATTTAAAATTTTCAGTCAACATAATACTTACAAAAATACCTAATACCAACAGAAGAAGAAACAATGCAATGGAAGCTCCAATATCTCGTGTGAAGAAGATAAGCAGAAGAAGAAGAAAGCATGCATACGAAGAAGAAGAAGAAAGCATGCATAGCTCGCGTTTTATAAAAAAAATTTCGAATCCCTGCACCTGCAAATCGCCTGCACCAATGGCGATTTCCTCTCTGCAAATCGCCTGCACCAATGGCGATTTCCTTCTGTTGCACTGCCATGGCAGGAATGGCAGGAACTAGGCCTGCTGCCCTCAGCTATTGGAACTCGCCAGTTTGACTGGCGGTTCCCTATGGCTTGTGTATATCGCCAGCTCTAATGGCGGTTTAGGCACGTCTCGCCAGTGCCATTTGCAGCTTGCTCAGTGACACCAAACTCGCCATTGGCAATGGCGGTTTGGGTCCTGCATGGCGCACTGTTCACGTACAAAACTACCCCATGCCGGAAATAAAACCAAAAGAACCCCATCTGGGGAAATACTTTTTAAAAGTACCCCAGATGGGGAAATTTGCCTCACACAATCTGGTTCAGGAATTTCTCTAGCTTGATTTGAGCTCATTGCCTCACCAAGAGTCTTTCCTTTTATCGATGGGCAATAAAAGACAACTATGAGGCTGCAAAGCGGAAGAAAAAAGGATCAACTCAGAATAAAAGCTTTATCTCACCGGTTCGTTGGTAAACTAACTCCTGATGCATAACTGTTGTTGATGTTTATTTATAACTATTAAAATTATCTTATTTAATGTAAATATTTTATTGGATGTTTTATTATTAAATTATTTCTTAATTTTTAATTTTTTTAAACTTATATTAACTTATCTTTATTTTTATATTATTAAATTTTTTATTTTGTCATTTTTTTATTAATTATATTTAACTTCTATTTTTTTACTATTTAAAAAATTTAGAGAGGCACCGCCCCTAGTTTTAATAAAATAAACAACTTTTTATTTTCTTAATATGTTTGTTTAAATTATTTTTTCTTAAAAAATATTTTTTATTTTATTTTAAGAAGTAAATTATATCTAAATTCTGTCTGTTTTGTTAAAAAAAAACTGTTATTTTAAAATTGTATTTTTGTTAGTTTAAAGAAACGCCCAAATCTTAGAGTTTTCTCTATGAGACTAGCACGTTCTTTTAGCATACAGCACGTGTTATCAATTTATGTTAAATATTAAAGGAAAAATAGATACGTTGCTTTGAATTTTTACAAAATAAATATCTATTTTGTATTACTTTATTATTTTGACTTATGGTCAGGAATTGGATTTTCTCGACATACCCATTATAAGAAATATCATGTATATTTAGCGGATTAACACGTACAGCTAAAGCCATCTATGTATTTTGTAGAATTTTTTTTGGCCCATAATGGGAAATTATGAATGTTTCCTAACCCATTGGATCAAAAATAATATTGTTATTATTAATACAAGAAAATTTACACATAATAAAAATTGAACATGAATTCTCCCTTAAATAGATGGTTCCAACACATGTGAAAACAATAATATCTTACAATAGTGTGTCAACCTTTAAGTTAAATTCTATAAAATCTATCAAATAAATATTTTTTTAGTTTAAATATATTTTTAATTCTTCAAATTATGGTTGTATTTTGGTCTTATAAATTTTAATTTTTTTAGTCCTTTTATTTCCAAAAGTATTTTTTAGTCCCTTTTAACTGTTTTTTTGCGGTTTGGATACATGTGACAATTTTTAATGGCAAAAAAGACTAAAAAAATAATTTACGAATTTGGAAGAATAAAAAATTACAAATTTTTATTATTTTGAGAAACTAAAACAATATATCTCAAATATGAAGAACTAAAAATATACTTAATTTTTTTTAGTAGAGTTTTCAGTAAATCTTGCATGATTTTACCCTAAAATTTAAGGGTGAATTTGTAGAAATATACATATGTTGATCTAAATATGCAAATCAATTTAAATGGCATATTCAGATCAAACAGCGGAAATTAAAATATTACGAGCGTACCTCCAGTCATTGCAAATTGAACGCGAAGCGGCGCACACACGAACCTGAAAGACAGTTTTGTTCTTCCAGACCCTTACTCACTCTAAATAGATGATGTATTTTTTCTGAATAGAGAAGTGGGTTTGGTGATACAAAACTGAGAGCACCACATCCTATTTATAGAGTCTGTCCATCACAGAGCTCAACTTGTTATCAGAAGGTGAGCTAGGAAGTTATCAATACGTGAGATAAAGGATGGGTACGTGATTTGTTACTGAAGGTGGTTGCAAATATATTGCAAAGATATGGGTTGAATGTGGATGGAAAATGGACCAGATTCAAAAATAACTAAATGTTCCATAATAATAAAATAAAAGACGTGAAACGTGAACGTGGACGCTTCCAACATTCTCCCACTTGGTCCATTTAACCCAACATCAACCGTAACAAGAAACATAATATATGAGTCATGGCGATAGGTCCTCTGATGATGAGTAGTATCTTCCATGTACCATAATATATCAAGTCTCTCAACACTAGCTCTCAACTTAATGAATAAACCATATGTTTATTCTATATCTAAACCGAATGATTTTTCTCGAAATAAATAAATATGTGCACAAAACAATATGAGAAAATATCTAACTGAATGAGAGTTTCATTGAAAATAACAAATGTACGTACAATGAAATTACATCATGGAACCAAGTCTCATTCGTATTACATGATCCTTAAAATTCTTTGATGACATGCCTTTAGTTAAAGGATCAGCAATCATCAACTCAATGTTGACGTGTTCAATGCCCACTTTCTTTTCTTTAGCACGTTCTCTTATGACTAAGTACTTGATGTCGATGTGCTTACTTCGACTTCCACTTTTGTTGTTTTTAGCCATAAACACCGCAACAAAGTTGTCACAATACAACTTTAATGGCCTAGAAATAGAGTCCACAACTCTAAGGCCAGATATGAAACTCTTCAACCATACACCATGCGAGGTAGCCTTAAAACAAGAAACGAACTCAGCCTCCATAGTGGAAGTAGCAGTTAAGGTTTACTTGGCACTTCTCCAAGATACAGCTCCACCGGCTAACATAAAAATATAACCAGATGTTGATCTTTATGAATCAACGCAACCAGCAAAGTCTGGGTCGGAGTAGCCAATCACTTCCAGACAATCAGTTTGTCTGTACATGAGCATGTAATCCTTTGTTCCTTGAAGATATCTCATCACTTTCTTTGCAGCTTTCCAGTGGTCAATACCTGGATTACTTTGATATCTTCCCAAGACTCCAACAGCGAACGCAATATCAGGTCTAGTGTAAACCTGAGCATACATAAGGCTTCCAACTGCTGAAGCATATGGAATATTTTTCATGTGTTCCCGCTCAAAATCATTTTTGGGGCATTGACTCAAAGCAAGTTTGTCACCCTTCACAATGGGAGCTACACTTGGTGAACAATCTTTCATATTAAATCTCTCTAAAACTTTGTTGATATAGGTTTCTTGAGACAAGCCTAAAATGCCTCGAGATCTTTCTCTATGGATCTTTATGCCTATGACATAAGATGCCTCTCCCATATCATTCATATCAAAGTTCTTTGAGAGAAATTGTTTCACCTCATATAGCATACCCTTATCATTAGTCGCAAGCAGAATATCATCTACGTATAATACAAGGAAACAAATCTTACTCCCACTGACCTTCTGGTATATACAGTGATCCATGACATTCTCTTCAAAGTTGAATGAAGAAATGACCTCATGAAATTTTAAATACCACTGGCGAGAGGCTTGTTTCAATCCATAGATGGACTTATTAAGCTTGCAGACTAAGTGCTCACCAACACTAGATAAGAATCCCTCAAGTTGTTTCATGTAAACCTCTTCTTCTAGATCACCATTTAGGAACGCCGTTTTCACATCCATTTGATGCAGCTCAAGATCAAAATGAGCTACTAATGCCAAAATTACTCGATGAGAGTCTTTCTTAGATACAGGGGAAAAGGTCTCTCTGTAATTGATTCCTTCTCTTTGAGTAAATCCTTTACCAGCAAGTCTTGTCTTATGTCTCTCAATGTTGCCTTCTGAGTCTTTCTTTGTTTTAAAGACCCATCTACATCCGATGACTTTTACACCAGCAGGCAACTCAACGAGATCCCAAACTTGGTTAGATGCCATAGAATCTATCTCATCCCTCATAGCATTATACCACAAATTTGATTCCTTAGAACTCATGGCTTGTGAAAACGTCTCAGGATCATTTTCGGCTCCAATGTTGTAATCTGATTCTTGTAGGTACACTACATAATCACTAGGAATTGCTATCTTTTTTACTCAAGTAGATCTTCTTAATGTTGTTTGGTCATCTTGCTGAGGAACTTGTTCAACTGGTTCTTCACTAGTTTGTTCAATATCATCATTTTGTTCCTCACAAACAACTTGATCTACATGATCACTTTCAACAGCTTGTGGAACTTCAATCACTGGTTGTCTAACACCCATTTTAACTTGAGGGGTGGGAATGACTACCAACCTATTACTTGTCCTAGAAGGTTAAGCTTCATAGTGATCCCTTTCAGAAGAAATGTTCTGAAATTGATCACTCCTACTGATCAAGTCATTTTCAAGAAACTTTGCATTCCTTGATTCCACAATCCTAGTGTTGTGGGATGGACAATAGAACCTATACCCTTTAGACCTTTCAGCATATCCAATGAAATACCCAGTAATATTCTTAGGGTCTAGTTTCTTCTCTTGTGGATTATAAATTCTTACTTCAGACAGACATCCCCAAATGCGTATATGTCGCAAACTTGGTTTCCAACCCTTGAATAGCTCAAAAGGTGTCTTTGAGACAATCTTGGTTGGAACTCGGTTTAATATATACGCAACCGTCTTAAGAGCATCAATCCAAAAAAATTGAGGAAGCTTTACATTACTCCTTATGCTTCTCACCATGTCTAATAAGGTTCGATTTCTTCGTTCTGCCACACCATTCTGATCCGGAGAACCAGGCATAGTGTATTGGGCAACAATCTCATGTTCTTGAAGAAATTTCGCAAATGAACCTGGTGCTTGTCCATCCTCTGTGTATTTACCATAGTACTCCCCACCTCTATCTGATCTCACGATTTTAATTTGTTTTCCACATTGTTTCTCAACTTCATCCTTAAAAACTTTAAAGGCATCTAAAGCTTCATTCTTAGAATGAAGTAAGTAGAGATACATATATCGTGAATAATCATCTATAAAGGTTATGAAGTATTTCAGACTATTTGCATCCATGTCTGGACAACATATATCTGTATGTATGATTTCTAATAAATTAGAACTCCTCTTTGCACCCTTTTTAGACTTGTTAGTTTGCTTACCCTTAATGCTATCTACACAAGTCTCAAAATCAGTGAAATCCAAAGTGCTAAGTACTCCTTCATTTACTAATCGCTTGATTCTCTCAATAGAGATATGTCCTAATCTCCAGTGCCACAACATAGAGGATTCTTCATTCACAATACATCGTTTTAACCCAACAGAAACGTGCATAGAATTATAAGTAGCGTTGCTTTTCAATTCAATCAAATAAAGACCATCAACCAATTGACCACAACCAATAATTTCATATTTCTTTAGTAAATTAAAACCTAAGTCTGTAAAATTAAAATAAAATCCCAAAGTTGCAAGTTTAGAAACAGAAATTAAGTTTTTACAAAAACTAGGAACATAAAAAACTTTCTCCAAATGTAATTTAAAGCCACTACTTAAAACTAAGACGCACGTTCCAATGGCCTCTACATGCGAGCTCATCCTACTCCCTGAGTAGATGCACTGCTCACTTCCCACTGGCTTCCTTAGGCTTTCCATACCCTGCAAGGTATTAGAAACATGGATTGTAGAACCAGAGTCAATCCACCATGTATTATGATTCACATTAATCATATTAGATTCATAACAAACGAAAGTCAATGGTGTACCTTTCTTCTCAAACCAACTTTTAAATTTGGGGCAGTCCTTCTTCATGTGTCCTTTCTTTTTATAGAAGAAACACTTTGACTCCTTTTTAATTGTTGGTTGAGTCGGAATCCTTCCTTTATTAGTGCCTACAAACTTCTTCCTATCCTTTCCAAAAGTAGAAGTAGTCAAATTTACCTTCTCACCCTCTTCCATTATCAATCTCTCCTCTTTTTGAACACACATGGTCATCAATTCATTAATAGACCATTTATCCTTATGTGTGTTGTAGGAGATTTTTGAAGGGTGTATACTGTTGAGGTAGGGTGCACAAAATGAAATGTACCAGGAAGGATTCAGACATGGTAACTTCCAGGGTTTTCAACTGAGCCACTATGTCCCTTAAGCGCATGATATGTTCATGCACACCCCTCGTTCCAGTAAGCTTAATGGAAGAGAATTGCATAATGAGTGTGCTAGCAAGCGACTTCTCAGAGGTCGTAAATTGTTCATCAATGGCTTTCAACAGATCTCTGACCTTATCATGCTGGTCAACTGAACCCCGGATACTAGCGGATATGTTGGTTTTTATGAACATAACGGAGAGACGATTAGATCTCTCCCACTTTTCATAAAGATCAACAACATCAAGTTCGCTAGTTTCAGTAATAGCCGGTGGCTCATCCTTCCTTATAACATAGTCAATATCCATCCAGCCCAAATGAAGGAGAACTCTTTCCTTCCAAACCTTATAATTATCACCTTTCAAAATGGGAAGGTCACAAGAAATATTCATAGATTGTGAAACTGCAAACAAACACACATGCTCATTAAGAAAATTTGAGACTAAACAAATGTCATGTTTTGCCAATGCAAATCATGTCTCAATATATGAATCTAGTGACACAAAACTTGTCTGTGGGCTAAAGTCCTACTCAATTAGATTTATAATGTAACTTTATGATAAAATTATTAAATCATGTTCTTTTCCTTAATTCCTGTAGGTAAATTAACAAATATAATTTAATATTTTATCCTAATTAATCATAAAAATATAACAAAATTCCCGTGGGTAGATTTCATCACATTACATATGATTAATCACAATTAATATTTCTAATGTGATTATAAATTTAGCATATAATTTTACTCAATTAAAGATGTTGTGGCTATTCTCTAATTTAATAAAATTATATTAATCACTTAACATTCAAAAATAATCTTTGCATAAACATACTTAATAATGCAAATGTGCTCAATATTGAATCATAAAAATTACATGTATACCAATTCAAAATAACATTGCACGTATATTTATTTAACATGTAATAAACTTTAAAGGATTAAATCCAATGCATACCAGTATTTAACATAATATTGCATGTTCAACATAACTTAGAGACACGCAATTTTAAACAGTTTGTGCATAAATGATTTATCCTTCAGAAGTTATAAATATACATGAACTTCACCTAATAAACAATTAAATCGCAATAGCTTAGCGGCAAAGGGAGTCATTTACCACTAGATCAAGTCATGCTTTGTTTAATATTATTAGTTTACAATGTAGATTAACAATTCCAAAACAGTAAACAAAACATGCACATCTTCGTCTTCAACCTCCAGCCGAGGTTCATACAAAAAAAAATGATCATTACCTCGATTTCGAAAAACCCACACCATTATATGCATTTTAGACACCCAAAAATACATTTGAAATCATAGAAAAATTAGAAAACTCATATCATTCCTAATTTTGATGTTATTTTGAATTAAGGAGGCTTAAAACATAACACCCATATACTCAGAAAATAAACTCCACATAATAGGAACGACCCAATAAGCAAGACAGAGGTACAAATAGGCTCTGATACCAAATGTAGAAATATACATATACTGATCTAAACATGCAAATCAATTTAAATGGCATATTCAGATCAAACAGCGGAAATTAAAATATTACGAGCGTACCTCCAGTCATTGCAAATTGAACGTGAAGCAGCGTACACACAAACCTGAAAGACAGTTTTGTTCTTCCAGACCCTTACTCACTCTGAATAGATGGTGTATTTTTTCTAAATAGAGAAGTGAGTTTGGTGATACAAAACTGAGAGCACCCCATCCTGTTTATAGAGTCTGTCCATCACAGAGCTCAACTTGTTATCAGAACGTGAGATAGGAAGTTATCAGTACGTGAGATAAAGGATGGGTACGTGATTTGTTACTGAAGGTGGTTGCAAATATATTGCAAAGATATGAGTTGAATGTGGATGGAAAATGGATCAGATTCAAAAATAACTAAATGTTCCATAATAATAAAATAAAATAAAATAAAATAAAAGACGTGGAACGTGAAAGTGGGCGCTTCCAACAGAATTTACCAACAACTTGGCCATTGATAATTTTGGCACCATTCAAATAAACATATTACATGTAAATATACTGGCAATATAGTTGTTAATTTGACATTGTTTATAGATTTTGTATATTGTTTTCCCTTTATTAGCAAGAAGATTTTGTTGGGAGTGATAAAACTCATTCCGGTGATCTTTATGCTTTTAGGGTAGGGATATTCATAAACTAATTCAATCCAATGTGTACCAAAAAATTGATCAAAAAATCAATTACCGAATAAATCGAAAACCAAAATGATCAAAAAATTGAAAAATCAATTTTTTTTATTGGATTAGATTTCATATTCGAATTTAAAAATCGATTCAATCTAGTCCAAACCGAATTTGTCACATGCATATATTATTATTCATAAATTTATAATATCACTCATATTTTTAATTTTATTTTCTATAAACACTACGAGAAAAATACATTTTAGCGACCGAATTTAGAGATCGAAAAATTGTAGTAGCAGTTAGCGACTGAAATAGTGACTAAATAGTTTTTGCCGCCACTTGCGACCCAATTTGCTCCCGAAGAAATTGTGGTAGCTAATTTCATTCAGTGACTAAATTAGCGACCGAAATAAAGGTCGTTGAAAACTTGGGTCGCTACTTATGTATAAATACCAAAGTACTATTGCAACTGAATTAGAGACTGAAATGTACTTGAAATTAGCAACCAAATATTATTCAGTCGCTATGTTATGAAGATAGCGACGGAGTGGAATTCGGTCGCTATAAGACTAAATATTATATGAGATTAGTGACCAAATTAGCGACTAATTTCATTTTAAATAAATGAGACACTAAATTTTTAATTTTTTATAAATGATACTAAATATATAATATACTTGAATATATTTTATACTTTCAAATTGTTGAAATTAATATATTAGTGATATTTTTAAATTAAAATACCAATATTTTACAATATTTTATAAATCATAATAAATATATAATATTTTAAACTATACTATGGTAATTTTTAATAAAATTAACAAACCAATATTTACATTATTTGAATGATATAAGATAATCATGCTTATCAATAGTCTTTTAATTTTTGTTTTTTTTAAATAATTGTTTATTTTATATAATTATTTAAAAATTATCATAAATAAATATCTTTTAGATTATGAAAATATGTCATAATCAAATTTTATAATATTAAGTATTTTAAAATACAAGATATAAGTCTAACACTAATGATTCATTACGGTTCAATATTGTGTAAGTGGAATTTATGTATTGGTGAAGATCCAATTTGAGTTTATTACAACATGTGCAGTAAGCAAGCCCAATATGATCCAATGCGTAACTTATGCATTGACTAAAATCCCAAATTGACTTTAATTTAAGGCTTATTTGCAAAATCCCTCCCCCTATATTTCAAAATTCGCTGATTTTAACCGTTGACTAACCTTTTTGTTAAGTTGTAAATGTTGACTAAATTATAAAGTTGACCAACATTTTCTTAAAAAATAAGAACTTTAAAAATGCTTGAAAATGGACTAAAACCATAGTCCTTGGAGTGAGAAGCACACTCTTTTACCACTACACTCAAGTGCTTATTTGTGTAGAAGCAAAGCTTCATGATGAATCAAGATTGATTCAAAGATGTTTTGATGATAACAAAGGTGATGACAAAAAGCTCAAAGGTCAATCAAAGAATGAGTTCAAGATGTTCAAGATAGAATCAAGAACACTTCAAGATTCAAGAGGAAAGTTGATTTCAAGAATCAAGATTCAAGGATCAAGCTTCCAAGAATCAAGATCAAGAATCAAGATCAAGATTCAAGACTCAAGATTCAAGAATCAAGAGAAGACTTAATCAAGATAAGTATGAAAAGGTTTTTTCAAAAACTGAGTAGCACATGGATTTTTCTCAAAACATGTTTACCAAAGAGTTTTTACTCTCTGGTAATCGATTACCAGATTGTTGTAATCGATTACCAGTAGCAAAATGAATTTGAAAAAGTTTTCAAATGAATTTACAACGTTCCAATTGATTTCAAAAAGGCTATAATCGATTACAATGTTTTGGTAATCGATTATCAGTGCCTTTGAACATTGAAATTCAAATTCAAATGTGAAGAGTCACATCCTTTCACATAAAAGCTTTGTGTAATCGATTACACTAATTTGGTAATCGATTACCAGTGATTGTTTCTGAATAAATCAAAAGATGTAACTCTTCAAATGGTTTTTGACTTTTTCAAATTGGTTTTAAGGTTTTCTAAAAGTGATAACTCTTCTAAATGGTCCTCTTGACCAGACATGAAGAGTCTATAAAAGCAAGGCTTTGTTTTGCATTTTAAATAACAATCCAATCAATTTAATACAATCCTTTACAAGCCTTGAATCTCTTTGAACTTCTTCTTCTTCTTTGTGCCAAAAGCTTTCCAAAGTTTTTTGGTTTTCTAAACCTTGAAAACTTGTGTTATTCATTCTTTTCATCTCTTCTCCCTTTGCCAAAAAGAATTCGCCAAGGACTAACCGTCTGAATTCTTTTTGTGTCTCTCTTCTCCTTTTCCCAAAGAACGAAGGACTAACCGCCTAAATTCTTTTGTGTCTCCCTTCTTCCTTGTCAAAGAATTCAAAACGACACAGTCTGAGAATTCTTTTGATTCTTCCCTTTCCCTTATACAAAAGTTTTCAAAGGACTAACCGCCTGAGAATCCTTTTGTATCCGCATTCACAAAGTATCAAAGGTTTAACTGCCTGAGATCTTTGTCTTAACACATTGGAGGGTACATCCTTTGTGGTACAAGTAGAGGGTACATCTACTTGGATTTGACTGAGAACAAGAGAGGATACATCTCTTGTGGATCAGTTCTAGTGGAGGGTACATCCACTAGGTTCAAAGAGAACAAGGGAGGGTACATTCCTTTTGGATCTTTGCAAGTTGTAACAAAACCACATTTATGTAAGGAGTTTTTTCCCTGTAGTCAATCGTGTGATGGCTAAGGTAGTGACATCAAAATTTAAAACAATTAGATAAATAATAAACAACCAAAGCTCATAATTTATTAAAAAAAACATAAAAAATACTAGGCTAAACCCATCATTACTTATATGTGACATGGCATTAAGTTTTTCTAGAAAAAAAATTAAGTGGTGGTTTCATTGATGTAATAGTATGTCTCTTGTGTGTTTGTATGTACAACACTTGCATATTCAGTGTATCATGTCAGCTCCTAGTTCATCGACTGCCGTAGTAGATGGAACTGAGCACGTTCATGATGCTCAGGTTTATCGTTCTCATAACATGTCAAAGGACCATTGACTCCTGGTTATTTTAGTTTGATTATGCCACATTAGTTATGAATTTAAACTTTGATATTGCATTTTATTAAACTTTGAAAACTTTGAATTTGCACTTTATCAATCTTTAAATTGGAACTTTGTTATTAGATATATTTACTCACTATGAATGTCCACTTTTATTTATAAGTTTGATTATACAATTTAATTAAAAAATTATATTTACGGTCAATAATTATTAAGTAGGTCAAAATGTAACAAGGAAAAATAGGAAAAACAACATATTTTTGTTTAGCGACCAAATCTGCAACCGATATTGTATTTTTAATTAATTTAACATTTAAAAATTAATAATTGAACAGTGACCAAATTAGCAACTGTATTGTAGTTATTCTAAAACGAATTATTTACTAGCAACTAAATTAGTGACCAAAAGTAATTCTTTGAAACTATTTTAAAATTAATTATTGAATAGAGACCGAAATAGCAACTGAATTTTTTTTAATATCCTTTGTATTTAAAATTAATTATCCAACAACGACTTAAATAGCCATCGAATGTTATTTTAATATATTTTACATTAAAAATTTTATTATTTGTTAGCGACCAAATTCGTGACTAAATATTTTGGTTACACAATTGGTCCAAGCATAATAGCAACCAAATGTGTAGTGACCAAATTTTATTTTCTTGCGATAAACTATTTTGGTCCCTAAATACCGAGCAAAATGGAATTCGATGACAAAGGGCTTAGCGACTAGGGTTTTTGTGATGCACAGGTTTCGGTCCCCATTTTAGTCTCTGATAGTTTTAGCGACTGAATTCAATAATTTAGCGACCGAATTTGCCCGTTGCTAAATCATATTTTTTTTTGTAGTGGTGTTTGTAAAATTCTCATATAACTTATACCTATTTACGAAAAATATATTTTTTTTAAAAAAAAATTCACTACCTATTTGAGTTAAGATGGGTAAATACGCTATTATTAGTTATAGGCTACAATATAATTTTTGTCGTCCTATTTTTTCAAAACTATGATTTTAGTCTACTTATTTTTTTTTAATTAGGACATTTCATCCTCCACTTTTAAAAAGTTCACGATTTTAGTCTCCCATTTTTTAATTGAGAAGGGGAACAAAAATTGCATCTTAGCCTTAGTTATATAGTGACAGATAAATGAAATATTTGATATTTTAAAAAAATTATATATATGATTTCATATTTTCTAAAAGAATCAAAGTAAGAATAAAGTTTAAAACTGATCGAATCCAAACCACTTTAAATTGGATCGTATTGGATTAAAATTGTAAACTAAATTTGTTGAATGATAAATCAACAAAACCAAAATCATCGGATCAAATGATTTTTTTTCTTCAAACCCAATCTAATTCAATCCGTGAACACCCCTATCTAGGGTTAGTCTCATGGCCTTCAGGTATGAGGATACCTTGCTTCTGGCAAAAGAAAATTGGTAAACGATTCTTGGAATTTCTGTGATGATTTCCTCTCCTGATAGATTAGTCATTCATAACAGTCTTTTATTCCTTCGAAGCAGACACTACAAAAAAACATGATTTCACGAAAGAAAAATTTGATCGCTAAATCGTTCAATTCAGTCACTAAAACGGTCAACGATCAAAATGGCGACCGAATACCGTGCGTCGCAAAAACCCTAGTCACTAAGTCCTTAGTCACTGAATTTCATTTTGGTCGCTATTTAGCGACCGAAATAGTTGGTCGCAAGAAAATAAAATTCGATCTGCATATTTCTTTGCTATTTTGCTTGGGACCAATTCAACAAGCGAAATAATCTATCATGAATTCGGTTGTTAAAAGATAATAAAAATTTAAATGTAAAATAAATTAAAATAACATTTGGTGGCTATTTAGGCTGCTGTTGAATAACTAATTTTAAACATAAATGAAATTAAAATAATTTTTAGTTGTTATTGAATAATTGATTTTAAAATAAAATTTAAAAAAAAAATACTTTCGGTCACTAATTCGATGGCTAAGTTTATAATAAAATACATTAAAATATAATTCAGACGCTAATTTGGTCACTAGTAAATAATTAATTTTAGAATAAAATGTAGTTCGGTTGCTAATTCGGTCGCTATTCAATTTTTATTTTTTTGATATTAAGTTAATTAAAAGTACAATATCAGTCGCAGATTCAGTCACTAAATGAAAATATGTTGTATTTTTATTTTTCCATGTTACATTTTGACCTACTTAATAATTATTGACCGTAAGTATAATTTTTAATTAAATTGTATAATCAAACTTATAAATAAAAGTAGACATTCATAATGAGTAAATATATCTAATAACAAGGTTCTAATTTAAAGATTGATAAAGTGCAAATTCAAAGTTTAATAAAGTTCAAATTCATAACTAACATGGCATAATCAAACTAAAATAACCAGTCGTCAATGGTCCTTTGACATGTCATGAGGACGATCAACCTGAGTATCATCAACATGGTGCTCAGTTCCATCCGCTATGGTAGTTGATGTAGGAGCTGGCATGATAGACTGAATATGTAGATGTTGTACATACAAACACACAAGAAACATACTATTAGATCAATGAAGCCACCACTTATGATAATTTTTGTTTTCTTTTTCAATGTTCTTTTATCTCCATGTAGAACATGGTCACTTAATTTTGTTTTTCCAGAAAAACTTAATGCCCTGTCACACACGGTATACTATTAGTTAATTTTTTTATAGGTGTTTTCACATATAAGTAATGATGGGTTTAGCCCAGTATTTTCTTATGTTATTTTTTAATAAATTATGAATTTTGGTTGCTTATTATTTATCTAATTGTTTTAAATTTTGATGTCACTACCTTAGCCATCACACGATTGACTACAGGAAAAAAACTCCTTACATAAATGTGGTTTTGTTACAACTTGCAGATGAAAAAAAATCCTTACATAAATTTGATTGATTTGGAATCATATTATACTTGTTCGAATTTCTATGATGATTTCCCCTTCTGATAGATTAGTCATTCATAAGGGTCTTTTATTCCTTCAAAGTAGAGAAATGATGATTCTGAGGAAAAAAGGGGTGGGGGCAAAAGGTAGTGAAAGGAAAGTGGAGAAAAAGAGAGTAAGACTATGATAAATAAAAAGTGAAGTGATATACAAAGTGAGTGTAGCGGAATTAGGAATGAAAAGGAAGAGAGTTAGATATGGCAAATGAGGTGTGGGATTTTGGGAAGAAGTAGGGGTAACATTTAAAGGAAAAGAGTAAGAAATAGTGAGTAAATTGGCACATATGGAGGAAAGACAACATCAAGAGGAAGGAAGAGTGAAGGAGGTTCAGGGAGAGGAGATAAAAGCATGGTGTTGATATGAAGGTTCTCACTTTTAGTATGCAAGGGAGGATGAAGTAAAAAAGGTGATTGCTAATTATGTTCATGTTTGGTTTAGCTTTTGCCATTTGTGATCCATGTCCAACCTAAAGCATATAAATGTTGCGTATCAAAAAATCAGCCCATAACACAGGACCAACCCACACATGACCAGTAGGCCCAAAGATTAGAATTGAAGCTTAAAAAAGTTTCTAGAATTTTGTTGTGTTGTATTGTTTGTTGAGTTGTACTAGGCTATATTGCTATAGCTTTTATAGAGTTGTTATCCATTGTATATTTTTGTCTCTTAGATTCGTTCTTATCCTCTTGATGAGTTGTAATATTTAGTATATATACTCCTTTGTACATTGCGAATGATTAATCAATCAAGAGTTTCAGTTTTCCACCAATATTGTCCAGTCCTTTGTCACTTTCTCCCTTATATCCAAAATCATTTGATGGTAAAAAAGTTCCCACTTAGAGCTCTATTGATACTGTATAGCCTGTCATGCCAGGCAACCATGTCCAAGACCCTACTCAAAATCGGTTGAGTCTCTACTACATCCACCCATGTGAGAGCCTTTCCTTAGTCATGGTCACGCTCAATTAGAATGGCCTTCATTTCCAAAAACAAAATGGGATTTCTCACTGGTTCCATCTCCACTTCAGTACCTACAGACCCTTCATATGCAATGTGGGAACGTTGCAATACCTTGATCATGTCTTTGCTTCTAAACTCTCTATCTGGTCCATCTCTCAAAGGGTTCTGTATTTTGGTTGTGCCATTGACATATGGAGCGACTTGAAAGAACACTTATCCCAAGGAGATCTATTTTGTAACATCCCAAAAATAATCTAATAATTATTTAGATAAAATTATTTAAATATATCTTTTAGTAAAGGAAAAGATAAATTAAAATATCTTAATATATTAGATTATTATATTTTTAAAATGATATTAGTATAATAATATATTAGATGAGTTAAAGATTATAAAAATAAGAGATAAAAAAAGATTGGTTAAACAAATCTCAAATGATATAATTTCAAATTACTTATATAAGGAGAGATAGTTCTTTTTCCTAGAATCACATAAATAAATAGTTTTTCTTGGCATTAGTGAATTGCTCGAGGATTGAGAAAAAAGGAAAAAAACGGAGAAATTTTGTTGAGGCAAAGATAATAAAGAACTCAAATTATTTGCTTCAAGAGGTGAGTAAAACAACATTCTTCTGAACTTTCATGATATAATTCTTTTATGAACAATTTCTTCTACGGTGTTCTTGATATAAAGAATTCAAGAATTATCGATGTTTTAGACGTTCGTGTAGTATCAAATATATTTTAGAATGAGTATAGTTTCTTTAACTAATTGATTTGTATCATAGTGTGTTGCACTAATATTTCCTCTCAAGACAACAAACGTCAATGATATTTTAATTTGTTATACAGGGATGTGCATGAGTTCTTTTCCCATTCAAATATTTGTGTCACAAATATAGATATAAGTCTAACTACTTTTGATTTATGTTGAACTATATTATATTTAATTTTTGAATAATAGTGGCAAAGTAAAATTTTGGGTAAAGAGTGGTACACAAACACATATATATATAAACGTTGATGTTACTTTGTGGTATTTTCTTGCAAGTGTGTTTGTGTCTTGTGCATGAATGATAATATTAGTATTTATATATTTATGTACTTATTTAATTATAATTGTGAATGAAGCATTATTCATATGATAGATACTTTCATTTGGGATGGGGGATGAAATTATTATAGATACCACCCTCTAGGATGGGGGAAGAGATTCTAGATACCTTCATCTATGATGGGAAAGAGATTCTAGATAATGAGACATCATTGCATGAAATATGAGCTCATAAACTAAGAATTTAAGATTCACCTTAGTTTTAGGAACCAAAGAATTAAGTCTTGTGATTCCGAAAATCACTAAGTTGTGTTTGTTATATTTATTTGGATACATTGAAGTGTTGTCATTTATTTAAATATTTTACTTATTTAGAATGTCATGAGTTGTAATTTTTTTAATATGATTTTTATTAGAGTATATATACATATATACATATATATAATCTTATTTTAAATTTATTGCAGATATCATGCATGATTTTCCAAATTACCGTATCGGTTGATAAAAACACTATTTACAAACACTAGGTTTATTTTATTTATTCAATGGGATTATCATCTTATTAGAAGTGTTGTTTTTAGAGCACAAGGAAGAAGATGTTGGAATTAAGGAGACTTGAAGACTTAGATACCTTTTGGATACATTTTTAATTTTTTTAGTAGTCCGAATAATATGCCGAATGTGGCTAATTAAGTTATACTTTTAGTGTTGGTTATTTTTAGATACACATATTTGGGAGTCATCTTTTTACTTATGTAAAGTCTTATTTGTTTGACTTTATTTCTTATACATAAGGTATTTGCAAACTAATATAATTTTGAGATTTTATAATCTTTTTAGTATTGGTTGTTATTTTAATGAAGGGCGTTACATACTTTGCACTACATAACTTCAAGAGTACAAACTCAAGCAAGGGCCACACACAATGACAAACTACCACAACAAGAAAATTCGGTAAGACTGTAAATTGTTGATAAAATAACATTTCCAACGGACAAAAATCCATTGGTACTTTCCGACGAATTATCCATCGATAAAATTTATCTTCCTTTTCATCAATAATGATTGTTTATGTTTTCGATGGATGCTCCGTCGATAATGGAAACTATGGGAAACAACATTTTCGATGGATATTCCATCAATAACAGGAACTATAGGGAACACCATTTATTGATGGAGTATCCATTAGTAATGGAAAGTAAAATTTCCAACAGATATTCCATCTAGCGATTGTGGCAAAAAGGCGTCGAGGTCCAACCATGGCTAAGGTGCATGAGGGAGTGATGGTTTGAGGATGAGGGAAGTGAGGGAGTTTAATTTTTGTTTTTTGTTTTCTTTTTTGAAGGTAGAGTGTTCTTTCTCTTTATCAGCTTTATTTTTTGAAAAAATTATATCTATCATATATATTTTAATAAAAGTAACATAATTGGTAATATTAAGATTATAATAATAATAATGTATACATATTTTATAAAATTAACAATTTTAATAAACTGAAATACTAATTTTAATAAACGTAAAATATTTATAATTTTTAAACTAGAATACTAAGAGAGTGTTTGTTTTACGAATAATTTTCTAGTCTCAAGAATATTTTTCTAAGAATATAACAGAAATGTTATTCCTGAGTATTTTTGAAAAATATGTTTGGTTAACTATTAAAATTGGTTGGGGTTATTTTTTATATTCCCGTAAATGATTAAAACATGTGTTTGGTTGAGTTATTTTTCTACAAATATGTATTATAATTACTAAAGCATCCTGTCCCATGAAGGAAAAATCATCGTAAAATGTAGGAATGAAATTAACAGTAAATTAAATTCTAGGAACATTAATTTGGGAGCAGACAAAATTTTGGGGATGGGAAAAAATTTAAAGCATGTATCATGAAGAAACAATGAGAGTAGTGAGATAACGGTTAGTAAGAGGGTCTATATGAAATTTTACTCATGAAGAGATATTGATTCCCAATATTTTAAATTTAGAAATCTGTGGTAAACATCTTTTTCTATTTTTACTTCCAATTCATTTTTCTCTTGGTTTTGGCTAAAATAGCAATGCATATGCTCTGTCTTACTACTCAAGCGAAAAACTCTTTCATTCCAAAGTTTATCTTCTAAGCAAGTAATTAAGGATAATCTTGTGCACAACTCTCGTAAGCACATCCAATACTAAATTAAACAAGACTCGAGGATGAGCGTTGATGTAATCTTATCCTTCTAGGAAAGTCTTTTATCTCACTTTGTAGAGTTCTGACACTAGTAGTTATCCCATCAATATCATACATGTCTTGTATGGTTTGGATATAAGTAACACAATCATCTTTCTTTTTACAAGTTTGTCTTGGAATAAAACAACCTTAACTTGACGAATAAGAAAATGTGATAAATTAAGGGAGTTCATTAACAAAGGAAGTTTCCATTCATTTTTTTAGGTAATTTATTGAATGATATCTTCAACTTTTGTGAGGCTTGAAACTTCATAAAGTACCAATCTTTGTTTGTACTTTGTGCAATCAAAGTAGTTCATTAAAGGTTCATTGGTTCATCAAATACCATTCAAAACTGAATTTCCATTATGTAATATATCTCGTTTGTCATTTGACCAAAAACATGTTGATTTTTGTTAAAATATGTGATATTCTTATAATACTATTTTCTTTTCCTATACCTTACTAGTGATTATTGCATATATCAAATACATGTTGACTTGTGTTCTTGATAATTGCAATTATTGCATATATTGGTACTCTTCTAAGAAGATTTTAGTTACGAACCATCTTAGAAGAGTACCATTTCTAAGACAATTTTTTATGGAACCATCATCGAAAATTAAGATTTTTGACAGCGTTGACTTCAAAGACGATTTTGAATCGTCTTTGAATGTACTTTATAACCGTCGTAGAAAGCCTTTTATCCGGTCGTGAAAGCTAAAAGCATGAGTCTCATTTATATTGTTTTAATTAATCATAGGCAAACATGGTACCTAAATTTAATCTTAATTTTCAGTTTTATATTTGTTTTAATCATAGTCATCTCTATTCAATTTTTTTTAATTAATTTCTACATTTATATATAAATTATATTCAATAGATATTGTTTTCAAAAAGATTTATAAAATATTAAATTAAATTCCTTTTAAATATTTTAATGTTTAATAAATTGATGGAAAGTCAATTTTACTAATATTATATTACTTACAGTATTTAATAAATATAATATAAACTTAACTTAAATTAAATGATATTATTAAATATTATATTTATGAAACAAAATATATTTATTAATAAAATAAATATAATATATGATTTTTAAAAGTGTGAACTTTTATATGAATTTATATATTTTAAAAATAATTATTAAATAAATATAATTATTATACAAAAACCCATTAGGATTAGCCTAATAATGAGGATTTGTGTAGCTAGTATTTACAAGATCCTAAGAAAATATATAAAAGACTAAATTGTAATTTTGGTTCCCTATAATTTTAAATTTTGATATCCCTATTTCTAAATCAAGATATTTAGTCTACCTATTATCCAAAATAAGTAATTTTGATATTTCCGTCATACGGGGTTGTATCAAGGAATTTCGAGGCCTTGGGAGAAAATTAAGACAAAGGCCTATGTTTTTTTCTTTTTTGAAAAAAGACAGGGGCCTATGTTATAATGTTAATATAGACTAATAATTTTTATGTTATTTTTCTCGCTTTTTGAGGTCCAAAATTATTTATTAAAGTTTTATAATCAAGTAACTCTAACATCTCACTCTCAATAGATAACATAGCTAATTCATTCAATCTATCTTGTAGCATGGTTGATCTCAAATATGATTTAATCAATTTTAATTTTAAAAAGCTTCTTTCAACGAACGCAACTGGTAATGTTAATAGTATCCTATAAGCAATGTATGTATTTGGAAAAGAACCTAACCTTTTTATATAGTTCAATATTTTTAATGGTGTGTTAATTTCATTTGTTAGAACTTCTTTCAATAACTTTAATTCTGAAAACAAATCAAGACAATCAATATTAGAACGGTCCTCAAAACTCAAAATCTTTTCAAGATTGATGCAATATTTTTTCAATTCATTTTCACTCAAAGTTTTAAATTTATTTGAATCAAATAAAAATCCAAACATGTTTTCATATTCTAAAAATTGTTCAAATCGACTCTCAATAGAAGAAATAGACTAGTCTAATACATACAAAAAATAATCAACGCAAAAAGAATCTTCATCAAAATGAGCTATCTCAACACTAACAATGTCATCAAAATGTTTTTTCCTATGAATCTTACGTTTTTCATTGAACTTGAGGTCTATATCCATTTCAATAGTCATTTCTTTGATGGATTCTAATGCAGATGCAAAACCATTTTCCCTATAATTTTTCAAACAAGTAGGCCTCTTAAGTGATCTATAGCAACATCTATATGCATATGTTTAGATTGCATGATATTACTTATAGAATTCACGGCAAAAAGTATATCATACCAAATATTCATTCCCAATAAAAATTCAAAATTTTTCATCTCATAAGTTGCTAAACATATGGCTTCACTCTTTATCTTAGGATCTTCACTAGTTTTCAATAATTGAACAAATGCATCCCTTATTTTTGGTGCTTGAAACTTTATGGCTTTGACACTTTCAATTCTACATTCCCATCTAGTTTGAGATAATGATTTAACTGAAAACTATACATTTTCTTGTAAGATTTTCCACCGTTTGGTCGAAGAAGCAAACAAAGAATAAATGCGTTGCAAAACTTTAAAAAAAGAAACAGCTCTTGTATATGAATTGTCCATATCACCTAGAACTAAATTCAAATTATGACAACCGCAAGGAGTATAATATGCTCTAGGGTTTATGTCCAGTAATCTCTTTTGTACTCCTTGATTTTACCTTTCATATTAGACTCATTATCATACCCTTGCCCCTTTATATCATTAATATCATGGTCATATTTTTTTAATACCCGAGTAAGTTCCTCCAAAAGACATTTACATGTTGTGTCTTGACTCGTAAAAACTCTAAAAAGTATTCTTCTATTTTGACAGGACAACTGAAAGTATCAACATACCTCAAAATAAGAGTCATTTGCTCCCAATGGCTTACATCCGGAGTACAATGAAGAATGATAGAAAAATATTTTGCATCTTTAACTTTTTTTAGTATAATATTTTTTATTTGAGAAGCCAACAATTCTATAAATTCATTCTGTAGAGTCTTACTCAAGTAATGATTATGAAAGTCACCATTTTTATACGCTTAACATGCTCTTGCATAATTGGATTAAATTCTGCTAACAACTCAATTAAACTCAATGTTTCCATTTCCTTTTTGGTATATTTTTTCGTTTGTCCCACGAAAAGCTACATTTTTTTTAGAAAGATTTTTAATTATAGTTATAATCCCTACCAAAACCTTCTCCCAATGTTCCTTCTCCTTGTTAATTTGTTCTTGGATCTCCTTATCAATTGTAATTTTCTTTCTCAATCTTGTTTCTAATTTGATCCATTTATCCATATTAGTTACATGTTCATAACTTGTTTCGTGACTCTTAAGCTTGGAACCAATATTTTTCCAATCTCTAGTACCTTCATTAACTAATTGATTAGCAATATAAGCACTACTTTCTTAGCAAAACAACTTACAACAAAAACAATACACTTTATCTAAATCCTTTGAATACACTAGCCATCTTTGATCATATTTTTCTCCATTTGACATTACTTTTTGGTAGTAAAATGAAGAAAAATGTCTATTATTTTCATCTTTTGGATACTGCATATCATTATATCTAATTAAATCTCTAAAGTTTTCATCAATATTTTTCCATTGTCCTGGATCATAAATATTTTTAGAAACTTCAATTGATGTACTATTAAGCTCCTTATTTGTTTCTAAACTATCTTCTTTTAAATTTTCATTATCCTCTTGTTCTTGACTAGGATTAGGACTATTCATATTGTTAAGATTTTATATCTCTTGAATGTTTTCATTATCAGTATTTTGTTCTACCATATTAATATTATTTGGAATTTCTAGAGGAAAATTTCCTGCCATATTTGTATGTGTTGAACTAGTTGTAACATCCTTTTTGTTGGATCAAGTGGCCTCAGAATAATTAAGAAGGGGGGGGGGGTTGAATTAATTATTAATGTGTCTTGACTAATTCAAAAATTATCCTTCTTAATGTTACTAGATTCAACTAGGCTTTTACTACTAAGTTAAGAAAGTAAAGAACATAAACAATAACTTAACCAAAAGTAAAAGCGGCAATTAAAAGTACACAGCAGAAATTAAAGAGTGTAGGGAAGAAGAAAACAAACACAAGATTTATACTGGTTCAACCACAACCCGTGTCTATGTCCAGTCCCCAAGCAACCAACGGTTCTTGAGATTTCTTTCAACCTTGTAAAATCCTTTACAAGCCAAAGATCCACAAGGGATGTACCCTCCCTTGTTCTCTTTGAACAACTAAGTGGATGTACCCTCCACTTGAACTGATCCACAAGAGATGTAACCTCTCTTGTTCTCAGTATTACAACCCAAGTAGATGTACCCTCTACTTGTACCACAAAGGATGTACCCTCCAACGTGTTAAGACAAAGAATTCTTAGGCGGTTAGTCCTTTGAATTCTCTGTGAGGGGGATACAAAAGATATCTCAGGCGATTAGTCCTTTGAAATCTTTTGTAAGAAATAGAAGATATCTCAGGCGGTTAGTCCTTTGAAATCTTTTGTCAAGAGGAAGAAGAAAGAAACAAAAGAATTCTCAGGCGATTAGTCCTTTGAATCTTTTGACAAGAGAGAGAATGGATGAAGAAGAAGAATAACACAAGTTTTTGGCCAATGAACTTTTCTTGAATAAAGAAATTTTTGAACAAAAACTCTTAGAAAGATGTTGAGAAATGAATAAGAAAGTTCTGTAAAAATAGTTATTTTAAATTCATGTCATGATCACATATTTATAATCATTTGATGACTCAAGTTAAAGTTTGTGACTCTTGGCAATTTCTTTAAAAACTAGTTTCTTTTAAAAGTTGTGACTCTTTTGAAAACTAGTCACTTTTAAAAGTTGTGACTCTTTTGAAAACTAGTCACTCAAAGGTTGTGACTTTTGAAAAACTCTTCAGAAACAAGTCACTTTAAGAATTGTGACTTTTGGTAATTTATTTTTCGAAATTAGTCACTGGTAATTGATTACCATCACGGTGTAATCGATTACACATTAAAAAATGTGACTCTTCATGTTTAAATTTGAAAATCATAATGTTTAGAAATACTGGTAATCGATTACAAGTATTGTGTAATCGATTACACAAGTTAAAAATGATTTGAAAATGTTTTATCACAAGTTGTGACTCTTGAAATTTGAAATATAAGGTTTTAAAACATTGGTAATCGATTACAGCTTTGTAAATTAGTTTTGAAAACAATGCTGGCTATTGGTAATCGATTACTACCTTCTGGTAATCGATTACCAGAGAGTAAAACTCTTTGGTAAAAGATTTTGTGAAAAATTCATGTGCTACTCAATGTTTTGAAAAACGTTTTTAGTACTTATCTTGATTGAGTTTTCTCTTGATTCTTGAATCTTGATCTTGATTGTTCTTGATTCTTGAAACTTGATTGAATCTTGAAACTTGATTATTCTAGAATCTTGATTCTTGAAGCTTTTTGACTCCTGATTCTTTGGAACTTGCTTAACTCTTGATTCTTTGGCATCATCAAAATAATCTTGGAAGTCATTGCTTCCACACTTTTTATGAATAGTAACAAATTTATGAAGAACACCTTATTGAGATTGAATCAATTTTTTAATTCTTTTTTTTTCAATTTTTCCAAACCAGATGTATACTTTCTATTTAACATATTTTACTGATAGACTAAAATAAAAATAACAAGCAAAATTATTTTAAAATGAAAAGAAGATAATAATGAAACAATAAAACCTAGAAAGTGAAAAATTAAATTCGTGAATGAAAATTTCTTTAAGCTATGACTATGCACCGTCACATCTACGAGTATCCAAAATCCAAACCGTAGTGACAATCACTTTACTTGCACCTACAATGATACAACGATAAACAATAAAAAATGAGATGTAACAATTGTAATTTGTAAATGTTCATTCAATTTAATTTTAATTTCAATTCAATCAATTGCTTTATAAATTAAATGAGTGAAATGATCAAACCTGTTGAGAATTTGAGATGCTAACAACGTTTGTGTGTATCCTCTTCCTGTCACTTGGAGATGGAATATTGGAGTTGGTCACTTGGTGTGGGGTATACCAATTCACAAATTAGAATATAATTATATGAAGAGTTAATAGGCATTTTGGTCCCTAACTTTTGGTCCCTTTTGCAATTTAGTCTCTATCTTTTTGAAATGTAAAAAATAGTCTCTATCTTTACATCCGTTATGCAAATAAGTCCCTACCGTTAAAATCCAATTTTCACTATTAGTCATATGTCTATGTGGCAAGAATTTGTCCATGTAAGCAAACTCATGTGGCAAGTCTTTGGATTGAATTGAAAAATTATGATAAGTTAGGATAAAAACCATTCAAAAATTAAGTAGCTGATGAATGATGAAGTTGTATGTAGTTCTCTCCAAGCTGTATGTAGTTCTCTCCAACAACAACAATTGCCAAAACAAAATAAATAGTAAATGGTATTCCCTATTCATCTCCATCTATAACAACATGTTCATTCTTCTTACCTTCTGGGGTGCTTCAACTCAATTAAATTCCATTTTGGGAATTATGAGACCTCCTAGGTTTAGCTTCTTCATCACACACTGCCTAAACCCCTAATGAGTGGGTTCCATTTGTGTGCAGAGCAAAACCAAAAACATGGCGTGGCGCTACGGATCTCTCTCTCGGTCGGATCTCTCAGCCGCGAGATTCATTCCATGGCCTTCCCTTCCTAAATCCCCACCAGGCTGTTCAGCACCACCATGGCCTTCTCTGCCATGTCAATCCATGGCCTTCACCGCTTTTTCCTTGTTATGCCTAACAAAACACAGCTTATAAAGCGTCGTCAGCACGTCCTTCTCCCCTCTGCTCAAACCGTTCAAAAGAAAAGAAACCAGCGGCGGTATTGCATCGAAAGCCCCGATCGAGCCCTTGTTCTCTTCCACCAATGCAAGGCTTAAGAGTGCACACGCCGCGTTCTGCTTCAAAGTTTCAGTTCCAGTTTTTAGAACATAAATTAGAGACTTAACTGCTCCAGCATTGGTTATCGACATTTTGTTGTCCTCGTGGAGAGAGAGGTTTAACAGTGCGGTGACAGCGTGTTCCTGCGTCCACGAGTCACTGCACCGGAGAAGCAGAATGAGGACGGGGACAGGCCAGACTTCACAATCAGAACGCGATTGTCGGCGCGGTTTTTGGCTAGTAGCCAGAGTTTCGCTGCCGCGAAGTGCTTCACCGCCACCGATGCGACTGGAGGCCGTCGATGCACATTTTCACCGTCGTCTGGAGATCCTCTGGCAAAATGCTCTCAATAATCTCCGTGGAGAAGTTCCAATCTCGTTCCTCAGTACTTTCGCTTTACTTTGGTGGTTGCTTGGAATTTGGAAATGAGAACATCATTGGAAGTGCAATTGAGAGGAGAGAAGCTTTAGAAACCCTAATTTGAAGAAGAAGAAGCAAGTGAAGAAGAAAATATTTGACAAATTTTTAAATTTTGCATCAAAGTCCAGTCTACGTGTCACAATCTGGGACAATTTGCCACCTTGGAAAGTCTATGTGGCACTAAAATTGCCAACAATACACCTCACTAACGATGTTACTTTTAAATTTAACGGCAAATACTATTTTGTAAAACTTATGCAAATATAGGGACTATTTTTTACATTTAAAAAAGATAGGGGCTAATTTGCAAAAGGGGTCAAAAGTCAGGGACCAAAATGCCTATTTATTCTTATATGAAAGTTGAAAAGTCAAATAATTACTTGAATATAGTAGTAGAGAACTGAGAATAGAGAGAATGAGAATGAGAGAGACTAGAGGAAAAGGTTGATCCAAAAATGACTTTTTTTTTGTCAAAATAAAATTAAATTGCATTAATGTTGGAATTGTACAAGTAGCCAATAGGGATTATATGCTTAGCTGTTGAAAAATTTACTGAGTCACTCTTGAGGGACTTTTCATTTGCAAAAACTAAAAAATGGACTATGGGCTTTTAAAAAATAATTTATATTAATAATACTATTATTAAAAAAACTTTGAGGGCCTTATAAATTTGGGGAGGCCATGACCATGGTTATCAAACTCTTGAGTTAACTCGCTAACTCTTACGAGTTTACTAGTCCACTTGTCCTCTGCGAGTTGACTCTTGAGTAAACTCTTTTTTAAGTAGACTTTGGGCAAACTCTATAAACCCTAAGTAAACTCGGTAGGCTGTCGAGCTTACCATCCAGTCAACGAGTTAGTAAGTCAAAAAAAAATTAGACCAAAATTTAAGTCATTTTTTATTATTTTCTATCTGCTTAGCATTCAACATACTTTCATTTAGCGTGTTATTTTCAAATACAAAATTTTTACCTTTAATAACATCAAGCTCTTATTCTCTAATAACATTCCCTCGATAAGAATGATTTACCACTACTATAACCTCTACAAGTTATTATCTAGTAGTAGTGTATTATTACTAGACTTTGTTATTTAAATATCCTGAACTTTATAATTTACTATTTTGCTTTATTAATTATATTATTGAAATATTTAATTAGTATGTTATTTATAAATATTTTGTTATTATTTTTATATGAAGTTACAAGTCTACGAGTTGAGTCAATGAGTCGAGTCTATAAAACTCTCACGAGTCTACGTAAACTCTCGAGTTTGATAACCTTGAACATGACCTTAGTTGCCTTGTTGAATGTCCAGCCCTAGCTAAATAGATAAAGAGAGAGAAAAGGCATACAACAAAATCAATTTTAGAGGATTTGAAATTCCATAAAAGTGAGGAGAAAATGAAAACGCATTATTCTTTGAAAAGAACATGAAATAAAAATTAAATTATCTTCAAGTAGAATTTTTATTATTTGTTATTTAATAGGTCAAGTTTCCATATAATTCCAAATCTCGTGATACATGGAGTGATGGGGTGTGGGTCCTCAATTAAATAGGGGAGAAAAAAACTAACAATCTAATAGGATGGATCCAAAACGCAAATTATTATGTAAACTGTGCATAAATTATTATTATTATTATTATTATTATATTAACTAACTAATAAGTTATGTTTTTTTTAGAGGAACTAGCTAATAAGTTAGGTTAGTTTAGGGAAAACACATTCATTTAATTTTCAAAATAAAAACGTTTATCCAAGATAAATTTCTTAAAATACTTCTAAACGTACAAATAAACCAAGTTAAAAAAACTTAATTATTTGTAAAGCTAAATGAGTAAAATACTAACAAAAAAATTAATAAAGTGAATTATCATGCATGATCCGATTATATTTTATATTTTATGTGTAAAATTTGAAGCTTGTAATATTTTAAATTATTGAGGTTGACCAAGTTTCTTACCCGTAGATACGCCACAACTGAGTAAGGTAAGTCTTTTAATGTAGGGATTGAGGTCACCATCGCCATCAACGCGAATCTTGACAACGCATGCTGAATCCACTACCGTGTACTCTGTGAAAGTTGAAGTGTTCAAGAAATGCAAGATTGGTTTTCCATCAGTTGTAGAAAACCTTGTGGCACCATCACCTTCCTCATAGGATCCACCCCAAATCTCTCACACATGTTGGTCTTCTCGCACTTGCAATATTTGCAATCCCCGCATTCCCCATTGAAAATTGGCACCACCAAATTCCCTTCTTTCATGTCATTTGCACCTTCTCTCACACTTTCCACAATCCTAAAAATTCATAGCACACACAAATAGCCACAAGTGTTCTCACTTTCAATTCAATTTCATGCGATAGAACATATTTGCTTATGAGTTTCTTTTTCATAAATTAAAATCAATTCGTACAGTTAACTTTTATAAAAAATTAAAAATTAAAAAACTCAAAAGCTCTCAATTTATTTTATCTTCTTATTATCCAAAGAGGGTCCATTAATGTTATAATTTGTCATAGTTGATCAATATTTTTGTGTCCTACCCGGAAGCTTCACGGCCGAAAATCCGAGGATAAGCACGTTGAGCCTCATTCTTTAATATCCCCATAAAAGAAGGAAACTAACAAAAATCAATCAACATCAATCAACAATGTATTAGACAACATACTTAAAATCAATTGACATTAAGTGAAGTTGTCTAACAGATATATAAGCTATACTCCAAGGATTGAGGCAGCCGTTGTGGGACTTGGGTATTTTCCAATACACCCCCTTCACGCCCATCACTTATTGGGCTTGGTGCGTGAACAACAAATGGTGGGTGTTCGTCACAGCGGAAGCGAATGCGAGGTCCCAGGAACAGAGTCTGGCTCTGATACCATGTTAGAGTGTATAATGTGAGAGGCCTAATTCAACCCCAAAAGCTAGCTCAAGGGATGAGGGAAAGAATATTTTTTTCTCTCATTTCGTTAAGCATCATTAGCTTATATAAAGGATTACAAGCTTAAAGATAAACTAAGAATAATGATAGAATATCTTATCTTATATTATGATAATATATTCTATCAAATACAAACTGATTTAGTCAAGCTAAGAATACTGATAGAATATCTTATCATATATTTTATCACACCTCCGCAGTCAAAGCGAGAGGTCGACGAATACGAACACTGAGACTGTCTCGAACTGGACCCAGGACCACCGTCACTAATTTTTTTTTCAGAATTCTTGTGATATCCAAACGACTTCCCACGTTGTTGTTGGTTTGAATGAGAGAAATTTGAGTCATAAATGGATTGTGAGGCAGCCAACATTGCCAATCCGGCTTCCTCAAGTGTGAGCATCGATCGAGCCTGATAAAACGAAGGTTGATGATCACTCTGCTAAATTAACGTCCCTACACCTTGATATGAACTTGTGAGACCCGAAACAAGTTGAATAATGAGGTAGCTCTTCGACAGACATTATCCATTTCAAGAGTGATGGAGATATGGTTCCTTATATTGGAAACCGCAAGAGACGAATGGAAAGAACTCTTATTGTCCGTCATAGCGGTGAGAAAAAGAAGAAATAAGAGATGGAGGGAAGGTAAGGTAAGGGAAGTGATTTGAGAGAGATAAGGTATGAGAAGAGATTTGAGAGAGACAACGAGTAAAAAGGCTCATCGAGGTTTGAAAAGTTCAGCCCATGTCACGTATTGGACATTTTCCATCTCAAGAATGATTGGGGCATGATTCTTGATGTTGGAGACAGCAAGAGCAGTGTAAAAGATAGAGTTTGAGTGAGACATGGTGATGGAGAAGAAAAAGAAAAGGGTTGAACCGCGCTAGGGCCTGTGTGCGAAAGCCAAAGGAAGGTGCTAAGGCTCTGATACCATCTTAGAATAAATAATGTGAGAAGCCTAACTCAACCCTAAAAGCTAGCTCGGTGTGGCAGATTATGGTGAATAGGATCTTGATTCAAACCTCCATTTTCTGAGGAGGATGGACAAGAACACGTTCCACCACAAAGGGTCCTCGAGGACCATATGCCACGGTAGCTTCATAATGATGAATATTGATGGCAATATAATAATAATATTGTTTTATGAGGATGCAAAATTTGGCATGCATCATGCGAGAATTGTGGAATATGATTTGAACATATAATATAGAATTTTAGTGTTACGTACCTTTGCAAGTAATGGTCTTTCCCCTGGTATCATTTGAATTCAAGCTCCTAATAGCAACCTCTGGACCTGCCATATCTTTATTGAGTTGTTAAGTGATTTTAAATTTTTTTGGTGTGTTTGTGTGTATTTCTCCCTAGGTGAGAGTTCAACCGTAAACAAAAATGCAATTTTATGATAAAAATGAACAATCATTACTAGAAAAATGTGTTTTTACGATAATGGTTTAGCGTCGGTTGACAAAAAATCGTCTTAGAAAGAAATACAATGGCATTTTGGTAAATAAATACAACCTTTCTACGATGGTTTTGAGAGAACCTTCATAGAAGACTATCATTCTAAATGTTTTTCGTTATTTTTAATATTTGATGTCTCTTCCTCTACTTTTTCGCGCTCTCTATATTCTCACTCTCCCTCTCACACTTCGACTTCCCTCTAGGGTTCCAAAAAGGTCTTGCACTTTGTCTTTGTCGTCGAAGGCTAGTGGTGGTGGTGAGGATCTAGAAGGAAGGCCTCGTGGAAGGATCCAGAAGGCCGCATCATCAAGAGCACAACTAAAGAAAACGCAATTTCTTAGCTCAAGGTCCTCCACGACGGCATCATTTCTGGCTAGGTCACTTTTGAGGACATCGCCTCTCCATATCCAGTTGCAACTCTTTCTCTCTCTCACTGATTGTGCCTCCTTCTGACTCCTCCGTGGCGAACAACAACAACAACAAAGATGACAAACTGAAAATGGTTTGTTTGGTGTGCCATGAATTCAACACCACGACACTCACGAAAGTGAACACGTACATTGACGGATGCCTCACACAAACGATGAGAGAAGATCAAAAATTTTTGGAAGACACATTTAACATTGCTCGGAAAAAGATAAAAGAGGAAAAGTCATAAAAAGCATAAGGATATGCAACAAATAGTCATGGTTGCGCTTGGGGACCAACCAGATCGAAGAACAAGCCTTGGCTGCCCAACAGATTCCAAATCACTGAGGAGCCTTACTCTTCGTCTGTCTCTCTGTCTCTTTGTCTATCTATCTGCCCAACAAATTTTAACAAATATTGTATGCATAATGGTACGGGTTTAAGTTAAAGTTTTTAGTTTTTAGTCTTGTGCAAAATCTTAGAATTTTTGTTGAGGGGGATTTAAGTTAAAGTTAAAGTTAAAGTGGACCTTTACTTTTCACATGTTTACTTTGATTAAGGTGTTTATGCACAATGGTTCAGGTTTCCATGAGGGGTTCCTTAGGTTTGTTATCAGGGGACATACAAAAGATCTTAATATAAGCTTGACTTGGCCGGGAAAAGATCCAACTTTGGGTAAGCATGTCTGTCCTTTCAATTTGGTTCTTATATTTCACTTCTTAATTAGGTTTTTGATGTATTGATTGTTAGGAAGAGATGGGAATAATGAATGTTTTTGTGATGCTATCACAATCCAAACATTTAGGAATAAACATAAAAAATAGTATTTTTGACGATTTTTGTCAAGCCTAGACTTTGTTTCCTGATTGTGGTACACAGGCTGTAATTCGGATGTTTGTTACCATAAGACAGTCTTAGAAAGTGTATATTCTAAGACGATTCTTAACTAAGAATTGTCTTAGAATGATATATTTTTCTAAGACGGTAATTTATGGAACCATCGTCGAAAGTCAAGACTTTTGATGATATTAGCTACAAAGATAGTTTAAAGTACCTTTGTATCTCTTTTACAACCGTCTTTGTTTAGCCTTTTTATAGTAGTGAATAAGGGTAGGGCCAACTATATATTTGGAGTTTTCTGATCACTGAGAGGCTAGCACCTGTGGGTTGTTTTTCCCGTAGCACATGTTTAGGTATAGTTAATAATTAAAAAAAATGTTTTTTGTTTTTATTTTATATTTATTATTTAAGAAATAATGTTTTGAGTTTTGGGGAAATAAATTTTTTAGATTTAATTATTGTATTATTTTAAGTTCTGGTTTGAATTTGGTGTTCCTTGCCAAATCTTGGATCGACTAATTAATGAATTTATATTTTTCCGCAGTTTTAACTTTTAAGGTGGGCTTCCTATGTGATGCACAACTTCATAAAATGGGTAAATTATTGTAATATTAATTATACAAACATACAAATAATAATAATAATATTATATAATAGTTAAATTCGTCTCCGAAAGTATGATTTGGTGACAAATTAATCTTTGAAAGATAAAAAAATAAAATTTAATGTATGAATGTGTAAAAAGTACAATAATTTATCTTACCATTAAATTTGTGAGACCATTTTGTCATTAAGTTGAAATATTCAAGGATTAATTTGATAATAAGTTATAATTTTATATAGGACTAATTTAATATTAAATTGTAAAATTTAGAGACTAATTTATCATTAAATTATCTGTAGGATTCATTTATCATATTTTTTACACAATTAGGGATTAAATTTGAATTTTTCATCTTTCAGTGACCAGTTTGTCAGCGCCTCGTACTTTCAGAGATCAATTTGGTTATTTACCCTTATAAATATAATACAATTTTGTCTTAAAAAAGAAAGCTTGTGTCTATTTGATTTATAAAAGTTTGTATGTACACAAATTAACCTTTAAATTTGTCTATTTCATGATAAGTTAGTTTTTTTGTGTGAGACAAGTTAGTTTTAATCTATCAATTTAGTCTACAAATTTATTAACATACAATTTTTTTCCGACAAGACAACAAATGTCTTCAAATTTAGTTCGAGCTGAGTAATTGTGGCAAAATCTTCTCTTTGGCCACTATTAAATTGAAATAACTCGTGCCAATTAATTCAAACACTCGATGGTACTTCAGGTCAATTACAACTTTAATAACTATTGAAGTTTCTAAGTATGGGTATAACTTCATATTTTGGAAGAAGTATTAATTTGTTTTCAAGTTAATTGATATTGATATTCGAGGATTAAATTGTACGCACACAAGTATTTGTAGACTCGGATGTTGAAGACACACATGTACATCAACATAGATCATAAAAAAATTAGCATAGATCATCAAAAAAACCACATTTGATGCTGAAGGAACCCTAACAAACAAAAAAATAAAAACCCACCTATTAATTAAAGAGGGTTTTCCATTATTCAACAAGTGAAAAATTTACATGCCTCTAGAATGCTACTTCGAGAACATGTCTTTCTGACTTTTCCCCCTAATTGAAGCCTGATCAAACGATAAACCACGATTCTGGAGTGAAGAACAAATGTTGAATAAATAAAAGAGGAAGGACATGCGATGTCAAGGAAAGGTGGGAGTGCAAAAATGATAAACGAGCGGGAAAGAAGCGAAAATGAAAAGGAGAATTTAGTCTTTTGAATATTTGTTCTACGGGACAACAAGTTGTACTCCAATTTATTGAGTTGCAAAAATTGGGCCTTTTGTCCTATCCCATGAAATTTATTTTGTCTTGTGCCGCAACCATTTTTACAAATCAAATGGAGAACAAATTGATTTGTTTTGTCCTATCTCTCAAAATTAAGCAAATCAAACAAAGCCATTTTATATTTACTCAAAATCATATCAACTATAATTTGTACAATACTTTTTTTATAAAATATATTATCTTAATAGCGAGGATTAAACTAAAAAGATATGGTTCCTTGATCTCCTCTTTTTGTTACTACTAATGTGAGCTCCTGCTCCAGTCTCCTTGATCCCAGTCTCTTGTATTTGGCAGAGGGGTAAATGTTTGTAAGAAGGTATGAAGACCTTTCATTTGTGATTTAGCCTAAAATTGCTAAAGGGCTAACCCATTCTTAGTGATTTCTATTAGAATTGCTAATAAAGGGGTTACATTTTTAATAAAGGGGAGCTATATAGTCAATACAAATCAATTAAAACATAAAGTTAATCAATGCATTTAGACCTCCTCTAGTTCAACTTGTAGCTCTTATGATCAGAGTTCCTTTTCCAAGTGGATCATCCCCAAGAAAGATCTATCCAAATTTCATGAATTTCATTCCTAGGTCAGGTTTCGACATTCTCAAGATCCTTATAAGTGATTCATGGCTACTTCCTTATATTTTCAATGATTAAGCTATAATGGTTAAGCTGCAATTTAGTGGTAATTTTTTTAAGAACAATATACTTTTCTAACTCTATTTTTTTTTTTAAATTTTTGTTTTGACAATATTATCTACTACTTGTGGTAGTATCATGGATCTTATGGACATTATTTGGTATTTTTTTTGTTCTGGATACTGTCACATTAAAAATTTTATTAGTACTTAGCAAAGTAATGAAAAAAAAAATTATTAGTATCATGGATACTGTCACATAATTGTCTTGGACCATTTTGTTATTTAGGTATATTTGTTGTGGACAATTTTGTTGTCGCATAAGGACCTATTAGAATAAAATCAAGAAGAACAAACTTCTTCTCAAAATAGTTAACTATGCAAATTTAAAAATCAATAGTAAAAAAAATTCACAAACATTTTACTCCAAAACACTGTGTGCTAACGTTGAACGCCCTCTACACACATGGATTTGTCACGACACCAATGCACTTAGCATTAAGGGAAACGGTGAATACTTGATGGTGGAACTAAATGTTGCAACATTTGCACTTTTCTAGACTTAAATTGATCATTTCCAAGGTATATGGACCAAATTATCACCGAATATAAAATATTGGAACCAAAGTGGCTATTTACCAAAAAAAAAATCTCACATTATCAAATAAAACGAAGCATATAATCTCAGCCTTATTGGATCAAACCTTTTACAACTATTTAATTTCTGGCATTTATTTCATGTACTCCCAATGTTGTATCTTGTATCTCCGGTTGCAATTCAGAAAATCCATTCCGAAATGTGAATTTTACATTCTAGAATGAACTTTTCAAAATATAATGGGAGGTACGTGTTGCAATAGTGGGAGTGCATATACAATAACCTTAATTTCCAAAGTTTGGGCCCAAAACTTAAATCAGGGTTTATTGGGTCGGTAGGTCAATTTTCTTACCCAACTTGAATGATGAGTTGGACCCCCAAAGAAAAAGTATAAATTAAAGAGTGTTGCTAGGTGCACCTAGCATTTTTGCTGGTGCACCCAACACTTTATATGAAATGTCATTTATGCCCCTGGGTTAATTTAAAAAAAAAACGTTTGACTCTCTCTCTCCCGCTACTCTCTCTCTCCTCCTCGCGCACCCAGCACTCTTCTTCTTCCTCGCGTTCATCTTCTTCCTTGCAGCCTTTGCTTCCTTGCATTCTTCTTCTTCCCCCCCCCCCCCCCCCACAAAGCCATTCTTCTTCCTCGCATTCTCCTTGCAGCCATTCTTCTTCCTCGCGCTACCATCTTCGTCTTCTTCCTCGGCCACAAACCACCGTGAAGGGAGCCGTGTTGCCGTCAAGAGGAGCCACGAACCACGAACCAGCATCCATCGTCGAGCATCGTCAGCGTCGACCGTCGAGGTAAGAATTTCAATCATTTTCCGCCATTGATGTCGGAGTAGGGAAGCTTGGAGTTGTTTACGGATCAGGTGATCCGTAAGCATTTTCCTCTTACGGATCAACTTGATCCGTAAGAGGAAAATGCTTACGAATCACCTGATCCGTAAATAGCCACAGTTTCATTTTACAAATTGTATCCTCTTTTCAAGACGAATTAGATTGATTAGCATGAATTATGATTATATATAGATGTATCCTCTTTCAGGGAATTATTGAAATAGTATATATTGATTAGCATGAATTATGATTATATTGATTATCATGAATTATGATTATATATTGATTATCGAAATAGTATCCTCTTCTTCATTTAAAAAATTCCAAAAGATACCTACTATGTGATGATTATACTAATCTTTAGGAACCACACATGGGGTAAAGAATTATGTATAGGCTTAAGTTATGGCAGAAAAAGGGGAGTGAGAGACTTAATATAAAAGCTTTATAAATATCAGAATATTGTGGTGAAATTAGTGGAAATATAACAAAATATAAAAGCTTAGGAATGAATGTGTTAAGACAAAAAGTCAGAGTACCACTTATTGATGAAAGATGATAGAATTTCGCCTTAGATGGTTTGGTCATTTGAGAATAAAGAGGAATAAAAGCTCCACTATGTAGATGATCAAAGATGATCTGATACTAATATGCTGGATACCTACTAAACAATGTAAGAATTTGTTACATCCCATACCAATCCACATATTCTCTTTACTTATTCCACTAAATACCGAATGTCTGAAGACAGAGCACTAGCTACACCAACTGCCCACACATGCTTACACAAGACTATTGTATTACCTCTGTCGGACTGCCTTCTACATGCAGCTTCTTGTACCTAAATCCAAATTAGAGGAGAACAATAATGAATAACAATGTGCAACTTCTTGTACCTAAATCCAAATTAGAGGAGAACAACAATGAATAACAATCTGCAGCTTCTTGTACCTAAATTCATACCTTAGATAGATGCAAATACTTGCAATTAATGGATTAAACTAGGAAATAGGAATTTGACATGATAGAACTGAGAATTTGGCATGATGGTAGTTTGCTTAGAACCTCTAAGCCTGTATGTGAAGAAATGCATTTGGAATCATGAACCAACTATCCCAAAACCTTAAGTTATTTAGAACTCTAAGCCACATGGTCGGCTATAATATAATATCACAAATGATGAACCAACTATTCCATACAAATGGTTTTATATCAAACTTTAGAGCAATAAGCATTTTGGTCATCAATTAAGCAGCCATTCTATCACCTAATGCTAATACTAATTCAATAAAACCCTATCATAATCATCAATTAAATTTCAAAAACTGAAAACATAAAAGGTAGAGAAACAAAACACAAATTCTCAATTAATAAAAAGGACTTTAAATTTAATCACAACCTCGAGATCCTTGAATTGACTTTGGGCTACACTAAACATTCTTAGCAACACATGAAAACTTGTTTTAATTTCTCATGACTTTTTTGGTAACATAAGGAATTCCTTGTTCAACAGTGAGCTTGCCAAGGGCTTCAATTATATGGTCATGAAGTGATCTGTCAGGGGACTCAATCTGAGAGAATATGCATACCATTTCAGCTTCATAACCTGAATCATTCCTGCTTCCCATGTGTGAATTCATTCAACACCTATGGAATAAATCATTCTACATGTCAATTCTCTCTTCCTGATTGGCTCAACATTGGCCAATCAAAGTCTTGATACACAAATATAATTAATCTTATAGACGAAAAGGAAAATTTAATGAAGAGATAAACAATCCATTTAATCCTCATAATCTCAAGTTATTTAAGAACTAATTGCTGCTACTTTTTTTTTTGCTTCTTGTGACATTTATAAAACCATGCATGGAGACATTTATAAAACAATCCATTTAATCCTCATAAGGAAAAATTTACCTTTAATTCTCGCAACAAAGTCCTAAATTCTTTGATCCATTGAATTATGTGCCTTCTCTAGCCTGAATTAAATTGTCCATACTCTACTGATGTTAGTATCAATGAGACGAACACAACTAAAACCATGCATGGAGTTAAGGTATACTATACTGATGTTAACAGGAATGATCTGTTTCTCAGATTCCTGAATCAAGGTCAATACCACTAAGCATTTGAGATGTTGTTGACCATTGTTTCTCAGATTCATTAAGCTGAGCAAGTTTCTCTCTAATAACTAAAACATATGATAAAACAACAAGTTGGCATTTAGAGTAATTGAATTGAGTCAACCAACTGCTTGAACAACCATTGGGTGATGGTGCTTTGCTGTCCCAAATCAATGTCCTATATGCGTTAGACGCATGAAATTTGAGAAAATGAAATGAGTGATGGATTTTGCGGTACTCATTTGCAGATCATGGTTAGGACCAGAGGATTAGGTCGTGCCTTAGGTCAGGTAACAAATATGTTTTTCATTCATTTAGGCTAAACAATGTTCAACTTTAAATTTTGTTACACTTTCATTATTAATGTTTATAATTTGAATGTTACATCTGTAGTGCTAGATTTACGAGCACTTTCCCTCGGTTACGGAGTCCACCGCTGATCAGGACTACGACGAGGCTTCTCCGCGTGCGTGTAGGTGGATTGCGACAAAGAAGATCGTGAAGAGCATTCGCACGCTGTCGTACAGGGAGCGCCTGGACCGACTCCGAATTCCGGATGTCTGTTGGATCCCGTATGGGGAGCATCGAGAGGTCCGGGACTTCCACGTCAAATCATGCTACTTCGGTCTCTTGCGCTGGGGGCCTGTTGCTGTTTATTACCGACCGGAGAGGGTCGTGCAGCAGTTTGGTTACACGCAGACCATTCCTGCTCCTCCTATCGATTCATGGGTCTCGTATGATGGTATACACGACAGGTGGATGCACTACGAGGATCATATCATACCTGCAAGTGAGGTGTACGTTGTGCCAAGGGCGTGTTCCAGTGACTACATCGACTGGTTCTTCTGCATCTCCCATCCTTTCATGACACCAGGCCACGCAGTAGATCCTCTGCCTCATGGTCACGCCCCGCAGTCCCGAGTCTTCCCTCAGGCCCCGCAGCCCCGGAGCCAGGAGCATCATCGACATCTGCGGAGGAGCCCAGACATGCAGTGGTAAGTAATACTAATAATTTACGTCATTTACCTCAATATTTGCATAATAATTTGTGTAATTAGTTTGTTTTGTATGTAATAGGAAGTTTGTGATGACATTGCTGAGAGGTTGGAGCGCCATCTGAGTCTAGGGGTGGTCACGCCTGGTTCATCGACACATGAGGTGATCGAAGAATGCCTCAGATTGACCAGGAGTGTGACACAGGACCATCTAGTATACGTTAGGTGTAGACGCAGGTGGCGCACTGATCAGGCTTAGTTTATGTACATATTTTACATTGATATTCCTTGTATATACAGATACTGTACATGAACTCATTTCATGAGTATTGTTGGTTTTATTTATTTTGATTACTAATGTTAGTTTTATTTATTTTCATTGATTGTGTATTCCATTTGTGTCTATATACACGCGTGTTATTAAAATGGTCTAGTTAACTTAGTTTACCAACTAATAAAAAATAATTTAAAATATAACTTTAAATATAATTGAAATAAAGAAGTTGAAAAGGGTGTAAAAAAAATAATTAACCAAAAAATGGACATCATTATCTAAGATCTTATATAACATACTAATATTTTTAAATTCTCTTATAATTACAATTTTCCCACTTATACTAATGATCATGTAAAAAAATGTATTATAAAGTAGTTAGTATTTTAATTTTTTATATAATACTAATTATTTTTTTTATATTCTTTATAATATTAATAATGATATGATTAATTCTTTATAATATTATCTTTTATGTATTTATTGATTTTTATTAATATGTATAAAATAACCTTAAACAATAATTATAATGGGACTGAGTAAGTATTTTAATATCATTTTCTAAACAAATTTATTATAAAAAAAATATATTAAAAAATTAATTATTTATAATAAATCAATATTTATAAATATATTATAATTAATAAAATAAAAAATAGATTTAATTATATTATAAATAAATATGTTGTATTTAAAAGTATATTATAATTATTTTTTCTCTTACGGATCAAGTTGATCCGGAAGAGACTTACGGATCAAGTTGATCCGTAGGTGAAAAATTAAGCAAGGACAATTTTGTCATTTTTCAAAAATGCTGGATGCACCAGCAATAATGCTGGATGCACCTAGCAACACTCTAAATTAAAATGTTCATTGTTCAACCTTAAAATAGCAAACAGGGAAGATTACAATAAGAAAAAAAAAATACCGATTCTTCATCCCATCATTGAAAATTGTAAATGTAATTACTAATTTGAATGGTACGGGATTTAGCTGTGGTTAAGATTATGTGGTGTTAACGGTCAGATTGCCATTACGTACTAGAGAAAAGAAAAAAAAAAGTCTCTTCAATGTTTAGCAACCTTCGTAAATAAGCAGGCATCAACATTTTGGAGCAGCAGACACACAAGCTGATAATAACATAATGTTGTTGAAAGAGAAATTAAGAAGGGGGGAAATGTTTTCTATTTAGTGCAAGGCC
This sequence comes from Glycine soja, assembly GCF_004193775.1. Lineage (NCBI taxonomy): Eukaryota > Viridiplantae > Streptophyta > Magnoliopsida > Fabales > Fabaceae > Glycine > Glycine soja. The sequence goes on from NC_041004.1 coordinate 9,058,883, forward strand.
ATAGTAAGACAAAAAATTGATTTCAAATGATAAAGTTTAAGGTTTATATAATGTAAAATAAGGCCATACGCATGCATGAGTAAAATAATTACGGTGCTGCTAATTAATCCGCTAAAAGTCAAATAGCATAGCTGGAAAGTGGGAAAAAAATATTGTTCTTTAATACCACACAAGATAAACTTGAGTATTAATTTCTCTAGTATCAAAGAAAAGAGTTCATTTCTACCACTCTGAACGTCACCATATATTGTGCACTGCTCTTCCTTTATTTCATTCTTGATTAATATGGGTTTGGAATGTCGTTATCTCCAAAATTATTTTAAATTATCAGTTGCTCAATCAATGGTTACTTTAGTTTAGTGCCAAGGTATATGCTAACATAGTGGTCAATGAGAAGCTATTAGGCCAAGTGATGTGCAAAAAAAATTGCAAATGCTTCGTGGTAGACTTTTAAAATAGAGAAAACGGATGACATTGAGTTTAAATAAAGTTTTGTATTTTTATTCAATCACAACTAATCATATATAATAAAATTATTGATTTTATAATAATTATTTTAAAAATTATATCAATAATAATTTATAATTGAATAATGATATAAAATTATTTTACATCATTTATACCTTATAGGAGTTTATTACTATTGATATATTAAAAATTAGAATTTTTATGTTCAATAACTTTGACATCCATGGATTAAGAAATTATTACTAGTTGAACAATTGATCCACCACTTGCACGCATATAGTGTCCAAATCAGAATTAAGAACCAAATCAGAATTAAGAAAGAATGCTGTGTTGGGTTTAAATAATCGTTCATGGAATGAAGACATGAGCTGTGAGAGCTGATCTACCATTTAGTAAAGTAGTGAAGAAAGATGGTAGAACTTAAGATATAACCGACCCTCCAACTTCTATAAATAATTGGTTTAATTACAAATTTTATCACTCAATTTTTATTAATTTTAATACAATTTTAATAAAAAATAATAAAATCTAATTAATTTTAATACAATTTTAAATTTAATTTTGACAACATTATCCTCCTAAAGTGAAATAAAACATTTTCCATAAAGAGTGTACCATAAAAATATATTTAATTATAGGTTATAATTACAATAATATAATTATGTTTATATTAAACTGTTAATAGATATAATTACAAATAATGTGGAATTAAAAATTATTATAAATAAATAAATATGATACCAGATTAGTATAATTAATGAAAATGACTCATATAATCATAAAATACGACATGTCACAAAATAATATAAATGATTCAATCAAAATATAGATACTTATTTTAAAATAAATATATTATAAGGTGGGATATATTTGATCCTTAAATTTTTAAATAATTTAATTTCATCCTTAAATTTATAAAATCGATACAGTTAAGTCCATTGTGTAAATTAAAACTCACACGTTAACATAGGAAGGTCATGTGTGGCTTTTACACTTCTGAGGGTTTAAAAACTTCCCGTGAGTGGTGTTTTATTCTATACCGCAACTCCGGTGAGAGCATGCCATCAAAAGGCACCGTTGCCATCGCCATGCTTAACGTCTCTTCCCTTCCCATCAGAAGACACAATCCAACTAAACCAACCTATGCGTTTTCTCACACTCGATTAAGACCATTGGAACTCCACCCTCACAATATAAAATATTTATTTCAAACCCCAACAATCCATTCAGTTTCACAATAATTTTCCCATTGGTTTATCATCATTATCAAATTCAAAACACTCCCCCATCAACTTTCCACACATGCTTGATTTTAGTACAAAAATGAAAAATAAAAAATAAAAACATCAGTTACAGGCGGTTTTAAACCCCCATAAATGTAAAAGTGACATGTGTCTTTACCTTAACAGCGTTAATTTCAATTGGCGGAACATATTTGAAATCATTAAATCTTAAATTGATCTTGATTAAATCAATCAAATATAATTATGTGGAATTAATTAATTAATTTCAAATTTTGAATTATAAAAGATGAGACATCTTTTTATCGTAGCACGTGAGCTAATAGTCAACAAGTGTCTTTTATATAATAATATGAAATATGATATGTAAGTGAAAATTGTAACTTGTGTATTTTAATGGTTAAATTAATTTGTAGGTCTTTCAATTATTTGACAATTAATGTGTAGGAAAATGTTAAGTACCCAAACTTTTCATTTAGTTTTTATGAGAAGACAAGCAAATGTTGTTGCTCATAGCTTAGCTAGGTTGACACCATGTCATTCTTGCCTTCAATATTTATATCATATTTCCTCTTAATAGTGCTCATTTGATTCTAAATAAAATGGCATAAGTACTTTTATTATGTCAAAGAAATTATTTGACTATTTTTAATTAGACCTTTGAGTTAATTTTTTAATTGAATCTTTGAGTATTTATTTATTTTTTAATTGAGCCATTTAACTGTTATTACCTTAAGTGTGTTTGACAACATATTTCAGTTAGATTTTAGTTTGTTTGACTAGCTAAAAAGTTTGTTTGACTAGTTGGTAAACAATTTTTTTTTTAATAGTTTTTAACATTTTTTAGACGTTACTTGAAGTGATATTTTTTAAAAAGTTAGTTTCTAGCTATTTATATTTATTTTCTTTTTACCCTTGAACATTTATTAGATTTCTTTTTTTAATCTTTTATTTAAGGTAAAATTTTATTATTTTTATCCTTTATGTAATTTTACATTTTTTAACTATTTCAACATATAATTTTATCAAACACTTGTAATTTACTAACTAATTTTTTAATTTTCAACTATCAGTTAGTTTTTCAACTTTCAACTAGTTTTTCAGTTTTTTTTCAAACATTGTCTATGTCCTTATATATATAATCATTTAAAATAATTCACACCCTTAAAAAAAGTGATTAATTTAATTAATCATATTAAATTTATCAATTATTTATATTATTCTTTCAAAATTAATATTTGGAGAGAGAATATCATAATTAATTAAAAGTATTGTGGGATAAAAATAATTAATGCACTAGACTTAAAAAAAAAAGATGTTATATATAGGAACAAAGGTAGTATTATGAAAAATTAACCATTGTTAGGAAAAATTAACGATAGGGACCTAATTAGTCTCTAAATCCATCTCTTCATGCCTACATTGAGTACTCTGAGATCTTTAAGTCATATTTTTTTACCTCTACAGGTTTTGAACCAAGTATTCTCGATCAAATTTTGTCTTCAACTAGTATTCTCACCTTTAGAGGTAACTCAACCCAAACATTCTTTCACAAATCTCTCCAAGATTCACCCTACAACAACCTTGCTACAAACATATACACAATCGACTCAAGCAATTAATTTTCTGTAATGGTAGCTAGATGGAAGGACCTAATAAAAAAAACAAATTATAAAAGTTCAAGGAGCCAATTGAAAAAAAAAAGTTCAAGGGCCTAATTAGAAATTATCAAATAATTTTAGGACTTATCAATTAATTTAACCTAGTTAATCATACTCTTTATCATCAACCTAACAAATTTTGGTGGTTAAAAATGTGAGGAGAGAGGATAGTGTCCCACCTCAAGATAGGAAAAGTCTTCAAACTCAAATAACACTCACAAAAAAAATTTAATACATTGTATTTAAAAATGATAGGTAGAGGTTAAAACCTTTGACTTGTTAAATATAAAATCATGTCTTACTTCACTTGAACAACTTTTGATACTTAAATTAGGCATATAAGTTACTCTTAAAAGGAAATTTAGGCTTAATTATACAATTTGATCTCTTGATCATAATCAAAAGTTCAATTGGATTTATCAATTATTAAAAAGTTCAATCATATTTACTAATTATTAAAAACATTACAACCATATCATTTTCATGATAAAAATATACATTTTTGCACTGATATAATAAATGTAAACAAGAAATTTTAATACTAATTATCAATGCAACCCATGTAAAAATAGTATTTTTATCATGATGTAAAAAGATAATTTCACATGGGTTGTATTAGTAATATAACCAATGTAAAAAAAAATGTTTATTTACTAAAACAGTAATTAAGTAAAAAAAAAAATTAACAGAAGAAATAAGAAATCATAAGCACAAAAAATGAACGGCATTTGTGATTAATTGCCAAAAGATTGCTTCAAGTGTAAACGACCATAAATCTCCTGCCAACAACCTCGATTCTTGCTTTCATATGCATGCTGCATGTGTCATGGTTGTAACCTCCATAGTAGGGAAGGGAGGATGCTAAACGTGGTGGTAGATTTTTGGAGGAGAAGGGAGCGCGTGAAATTATTTGTATATTACGTGAATCAATGATCCCCAGCCACCACCCACCATCCTTTGAAATTCATGCACGTTCTTCCATTACTTTAAAAGCCAAGGAAGGGACAGCGTTGAATATATATGATCTCAACGCTACTAAAAAAAAAGATCTTTTCACGACACACTGTCGATATCGGTGAAATGATAAATGTCGTAGCTTGTGCAGTATCATTTTTATAAATATAATACATATACAACGAAGTTTGATTACAACGAATTATTTGGTTGCAAATCTATAAAGGAGAAGGATAAGGGAGAGGAATTTGAAAAGGTGACAGTGGTGATGAAAAAGAAAAGTGAATATAATAGTGGAGATTGGAGAAGGGAAAAGAGAGAGGAGGGCATGGCTGATAGAAGGGGGAGAAACCTAAGCACATTCTAGAAGCAGTAAAAAAAACAATCATGGCTGAGAGGAGGGCATGGCTGATCAAGTACAGATTATTTTTTATCAGTGATTCACGTTTGAAATACAATATAGTATTGAAAGCAATTGATGAGTGTATAGCTCAAAAAAATGTGTTTATTGTTTCAAAATTGAAATAAAAAATCAATTATTTTTTATGTCGAAATAAAAATTTAAATGTGAAATAATTTGTAGGGCTTGTATAGAAAAAATTGTAAAAACTATACTATTATAGAGAAAAATTATTCAACTTGTATAAAAATAAAAAACTAGCATCGAAACCGGTTCCCTATACGGATTTTGAGAAAAAACAAGAAAAAAAAAACTTAAAAAACTTTCCTGCCGACACATGTGGTAGTGGCCGGACAGTTTTTATAATTATGTTATAACGCCACTAAAAAAATTAAGCAACTACAATGTACCAAAAAAATTACTATAAGTAGGACTTAAAAATACCAGAGATAAAAAAAATATAGATAAGGAAAAAATTTAGCCATTAATTAATATGTTATATTATCAAATGATATATTTTTATTCGTTGTTTATATATTATATTCAATCAATTGAGTTAAATTCTTTTATTACAATAATAAATTATTATTATTGGCACAATATATATATATATATATATATATATATATATATATATATAATTTCTTAAATATTTTTGTTACTTACTATTATCTTTTTAAAAAAAAATTGGAGTGATAAATTGTGTATTTTAATTTTGGTTAGAAAACAATGTAAAGATGCTTCCTATTGTTAGTCAACAAAAGCTATTATGTATAGTTAGATTTTTTGGATTTTTTAATAATTATTTTAAAATTATATAAAAAAATATTCATAATTATAATTATTATAAATTTTTTATACTTTTTTATTGCTATTTTTTTAAAGAAAATATACTTATAAATATATTTATTAAACTCAAAAATATATTGCTAAAAATACTTAGATGATTGCATTTAAATTATATTTATTATTTATTATTATTATTATTATTATTATTAGCAGAAACACACATTATCATGTGTGTCTCTATTTTTATTTTATCATCATATTTATGTATATGTTAATTTTATTATTTGTACTAATTATTTTTTATTTCTCGAAATTTGATATATTATAACATTTTTTATATATATTATGCATTGACGTTTTGGTTTAATATTTTTCAATATATTATATGTTTACGTTTTTTAACTCTGTATGCCTCTGTTGCTTATGGTAATTATCCACTATACATAAGTGTAAACATACATAAAAAATGATGAAAATAAATTAATCTAAAAAAAGATGAAAGTGAGATCAGATGGTCAATTATATTGTAGGCCATAAAGAAGCGTGTATGTATAAAATATGCAACAATTATATAATATGTGTATAAATTAAACAATATCCAAACCTATACCATCAAATAATTTCTTAATAATATATTCGTAAAGAAAGATTATATAGTATATAATCTACACTACCCATTTGATCTATACCTATTCTATACATTGTACGTGGTTATTAACAACTACTGGTAAATATATTTTTTGTTTGTTTTAGAAAGGCAATAAGTATTTTTTGTTAAATAGAAATATCCATAAACATGTATAAATTAAGAGATACTCTATATCTATAATATTCTATATGGCTATATAATAATGTTGAAGCCTCCATCATTAAAGACAAAATATAATAGTTTATATGGCATAAAAATTCTATACATAATTCTCTTATTGTACTTAAACTAAATTACATGACACTTCCAATTAAAAAATAGCATTTGATATTATTTTCTATCTATGTACCTTGCAACTTAAATCATGAAACCGCAGAAAGAAAGAAAAGCTCAGCATGTGATAGAAGAAACGTAAGAGGCTCACAATTAAGAAAACAAAATCAAACAAAAACTTAATTGGAGAACTAAATTTTTGTCTTTGTTACGTGCACTTAATTCACCTGTAAATTTAAGAAAGAAGTCAAAAGAAAATTACACTTAAATATACTATTATTTATATCTCAAATCACACACATGCATAGAAGTTTAAAATAAAAATGATAAGATAGTAAAAGAGAAAAAAAAAAATAACAATCATTCTTGTTTAAAAACTGAAAAAATTTCAATAAAGGACGTTGTTGGTGTTTCAAAACACACAGTCTCGATATTTAAAAAAAAAAAAGATAGTAAAAAAATTAAGAAGCTTCGGTAGATTTTTAAAAAATTGTTAGATTTTTAAAGTTTTAAAAAATGACTGTTTAATTAACAAATTAATAGATTATTTAATTTAAGTTAAAAAAATAGATAGTTTTCAAATTAAATGAAAATTGGTTACTTTCTAAAAAAATAGATGCAAAAAGAAAAAGCTTTAACACCAATTAGAGATTAGTACGATTTAAAATTTTAAATTAGATTTTTTTTACTCTCCATTATTTTTTTGTAAAGGGAGACAATAATAATTAAATAAAGTTTTTTAAAAAACTGAAAAACTTAGTCATTATAAGAGTGTTTTCCGGGATGATGAAAAACTTTGTGATGAGAAGACAAAGTTTAAAAATAGTGTGATACTTCAGAAATTTAAAATTAAAAAAATAACAATTTATTAAACTATGTACCGACTTTAGAGAATAGGTTTTCATGGACTGTAATTTTTAACAAATAAATAAATTGATCACTGTATCTACAAAAACAGAATATTAGGCATCAACATTTATAACACATTGATTGGAAAAGAACATTAGGCATTCATTCCTCTATGGTTGTGGCCTTGAAAGCTAGTGTTTTGAAATGTTGTTTCCTCTTTGTCTTGTATCTCATCAATATATCAATATGACAAATTGATTTTTGGCTTGATTGAAGACTTCCCCTAAAAACTAAAATCCTAGATGACTTTTGTTTTGAATCCAAACTTAGTTTCTCATCCACCATCGGTCGATACACTTTCAGTCAATAAATTATAGGGGGAAGCACTAAGCACACACACAAAAGTTAAAGCCTCAATACACATGACTTCTCAACAATAGAAATAAATAATTTTTTATGCTTATTGAAATAAATAAATGAATAAAAAATTCACAGTCTCATGCATCAATTTTTCTAAGAAAAAATAAAATACATTCTAGAATTTCAACAATCACTACTAGAAAAAAGATTTTTTACGACGGTTAATAAGTATTTTTAATGATGATTTTAAACTGTCGTTGTATATAACATCGTTAAAACCAAATTATTTTGTATGACAGTTATTTTAATAATTTTCTTTAAAAGTTAGAATCATTCAAAAACGGTTATTAGCTAATAACCGTCTTTGAATGTTATGTCTGCTTTGACATTCAAAGACGATTATTAGCTAATAACCGTCTTTGAATGTTATGTCTGCTTAGACATTCAAAGACGATTATTAGTTAATAATTGTCTTTTAGCTAATAATCGTCTTTGAATTCTATGTCTACTTTGATATTCAAATACGGTTGTTAGCTAATAACCGTCTTTGAATGCTATGTCTTTGAAAGTAATTTTAGAATTGATGTTTTTTCACACCAAATGTTTTATATATTTTTTTCTCTCTTTCCAGGCATTTAACTAGTATTTTATCCACAAATATTTGTCCAATTAAAATATCTAGTATCAAATGCAAGAACCCAAAGTCAATGATCACAAAAAAAACCTCTATAATTTCATAATTGAAGCAATGAGGCATTAACTAGCTTTTTGACTTTAACATGCAACGAAGCCAATCTTAATCTGGCCATAAGTAAAACCTGAATAATAATAATAATAATAATAATAATAATAATAATAATAATAATAATAATAATAATAATAATAATAATAATAATAATAATAGTTGTGCGGATTTGAAAACAAATCAACATAACTGCAGAATTAAATCTCAAATGAAGCTTCCAAGTTACAGTCTGCACAAAAAAGATAAATAATTGGCAAATAACATGATAAGTATGAGTCTCCAAGCTTCATTAGAATTTGAAAATTGTGCTATGATCCTAAGATTGTATTGATAAATTTGTTAATTTCTTAAGCAGTCTCCAAGCTTCATGTTTAATCATACATTCAATCTTATTATAGCAGAAAACTCAAATAAAAATTCTATTAAAAGGTAGCACTCGTGGCATGAGTCCTTATAAATATCTACTACAAAAGTTTTAAATACTCTGTCCATGAGGAAAGCAGTCCAGTATCTTCCAATACTCTATCCATTGATCCATATTTGACCTTTTCCCATACCCTCCATATCCAATGCCAATGGTTCATCTCCTTCGGGAGCATCAAAATAAGTCTGCGCAGTTTACGGATTGACTTCATCAGTTTTCAACCTAGTGTTATTTTTTTCAGTCTAAGTTAGCACATTTCTATGTAATTTTACCTTGTGCCATGTCAATGGTTGATTTCTTTGAACAACTATTGCTGACTGCATCCACGCAACACTAGAGATACCATTTGGAGAGGCAACATCCATGGCTTCTCCTTTCAATCCATCCTGTTTAAAAGCATTTCTTACTGAAATTTTCTTCTTGGAAAGTGAACCAACTTAAGTATCTAAAGTATGAGTATGCAACCTGATAACTCCATTTCTGCCCTGACAAGTCCCATTTTCCCTAGTCAAGTCCATGGAGTGCAACTGGACCAAGGATTCCTGTGCTTCACGACTCAAAGTGTTCTCCCACATTCTTTGACAACAAAATACAAAAAACCATTTATTCAATAATATTAGTTATTAGAAGGAAAAGAATTGAGCCATTCTTAATATTTTTATTTCTTGTCAAAATTAGCTGACATTGTTACTTACAAGCCTTTCATAATCATAGAAAGAGGGAAAAAAGGGGAAAAAAACTTACAAGAAGTCCAATGGCAACATTGAGCAAAGCGAGTCTGTTTAGTTCAGCAAGAAGGTTTACCTTGCCAGTATATGTGAATCTCCTATACTCCCTTGTTCCAAAGGCAGAAACTGGTTTGAATCATACATCATGTTTACTTTTAGTAATATAAACTAAAAAGGCTTAATGGAAAACTCAAGAAAATGTACATACCAAAAAGTTGACCATTGATGAATACATGTATAGCATGGCCTGTAGACTGAACAATGAGAGTGGGGAATTCACCTCCACGTAGAAAGGATTCAGACAAACCTATATCAACGCTACAGAAGCATAGACAGAAAATGAATTATAGAATAAATATATTCAAAATGGTTTATAAAACTATTTCACTTACCAACAGATCAGGCTTACCTAGTTATATACCAAAGATAATCACTTGCATCCTTTGTTACATTTATCTGTTCCAGGAGACCATGAGCAGTAATTGCTGAGCTTTCATCCACAAAATAAATATCTTCATCAAAACTTTCCCATGAGAACAACTGAGTATTTGTTGGCAACATTTGCATCTGAGATGTTTGCACTCCAACCTAAACAAGGGGAACAAAAGTTCATCAGTTTGATTTTCATTTTTTAAATAATGTTGAAGATGAAAAGGTTGTGTCATTAAGGGCATGGGTTGAATAGTTGAATACAATAGAAGATGATTTCAAACTATGTCTAAATTTTATTAGATACTTTTGCTGTGTTGAAGACAACATTTATGCAGTCTGGGAGGATGCTGACTGACCAAGGAGGCAAGCTATACTGCATATTGTTGAACATCACTCTAGCAGAGGATTTTGAGTCATAGTTGGAGAGAAAAGCAGTACAATCTCCAGATTCCGTAGTGTATACATGAGCCTCGAAATGTTGACTGTTAGCTAGGATCAGTAAACAAGCTATGCACATATGAAAAGCAAAATAACTTCGAACTGAGTCAAAACCTACTGGAATTCCCCTAATGAAGTAACAATTGGGTCAGTTGAAACCAAAGCTCACTCACACATCTTGATAGCCCTATGAAGCTCTTTAAAATGACCATATTTTGGTTGCCTAATCAAACCTTCAATGTTTTATTACAGAAATAGTCAGTTATGAGGAGAAAAACAAAAGCAATGTTCCAGGGTACTGTTCTGACAAACACACACCCAAAAGTGTAAGCATAACTAAGCGTTTGGTTGATGAGCTGCAGGGAGGGTATTTCTTTGCAAGGTGCAGATTCTTTTGCCTTTTGGAAAAAGACACTACCATTCTTAATCTCCCACTCAGGATGCTCCTGCAATGAAAGATAATAACTTAATCACATGGGAACAAATGAAATTATGCAAGGTGAGATGAATGATTTCCCATGTTGTAAACAGAATTATAGCTTAAACGATTCTGTCAGAATTGGAATTGCCTCAAAATATATATTTGGTTTTACAAATAATTACAACATAGAATTATCATTCTAAGTTGAACTTCAATTTCAATTTCATTTTGACACCTCTTATTAGTCGCCATTGGTTGAGTTATGTTGGGTTTGAATAAGAAAAAAAAAATTGATTTGCAAGTGGCAGTGGTGAAAATGGTCACTGTAGGGATGGTGGAGGCTGTGGTTGTAATGGCAATAATCAGTGGCAGTGGTTTGGGAGGTGGGGCAAGGAGGTGGAAGCAACAGTGGAATCGGTCATGATGGTGGAAGTGATTGGTGATGGCAATGGTAGCCCTTACAATGGGGTTGGAAACTGTAATGTAAAGGTAGAGGTTAGGAGTCGTTAAAGGTTAGTTTTAGTTATATTACCATGAAATTATTATGCCTTTGGAATTATGATTCCAATTCTAAAAGGACTTCCAAGCATCATTATTACAAATCTATGGTTCAATTGCAAGTCTCAAACTCATGTCCATTCTCATGCGCTAAACAATCGTTTAGTGTTTTTTACATTTTACCAAAAACCTCCCAACATGCAAATATTAAGGGGTCATAACAATGCTCACCTCTTTAATATATTCAAGGAGTTCCTGGTCTGAGGAGAACAGTAACATTTGCTTAGCATCCTTAATTGAAAGATAGTCATAGGCCTTCTCACTGCAACCAGCTATTTCATCTCTCAATGTTTGAAGATAGATATAAACTAATTAGAAAAAAAATATAGATGCACAAATGGTAAAATAATAGAACCACTAGAGAGGCAGGTATTTGAAATTTAGCATTGTAATAAAGTTTGTGCTTCCACCCAATTGCCATTACAGATAGTAGAGAGAATAGAATTGCAATATAAATAACTTGCTGAATTTAATAATAAAATTATAGAAACTAGTTTGGAGGAGAAAAATGCAAAACAGTCTAAACTATAAGTCCAACTTCTGAAGAAATCAAGAAGTAGTTCCAGTTTCCTCTAGTTTATCACTAGAGTTCAACCATCCACTGGGCTATTAAAATAAAACGACAATAACAATTATTACCTGACAGTCTCTGCCAAAAGATCCATAAAATAAACGTATGTATCATGTGGCACTGTCTGTCGTGCACTCAAGGCACGTTTGTAAGCCCCTTCCATAAAAGATTGTTCCAACTCCACAACATGCTTAATGCAAGGATTCTCAAGAGCAGCAGATGAAAGCAATTCCAACTCAGTATGGAATTCAGCAATCCTATTCTGCACAAGTAATCTCAACAGGTTGAGACCCAGAATTGGGTACTCCTGAGGAGATGGTGGAAGTCGATTGCTGCAACAAAGGAAAAGTACCCATAAAATACAAAAACCCAACAAGGAAGAAAAAAACAAAAATTAGTAAATAACATCATGCTTAAATATTAATAAAGTTTCTAGGCATACTCTATACAGGTTTATGTTTAGTGAACAATTAGAGGATGTCCATTGTCTGCTTTGGTTGCAGATTCAGCTGTCTTCAGAGTGAAAAAAAAGGGACAAGAAAAGTTACCAGGCATCTGTATAATAAGGCTTCAACTGGAAGAAATCCCTTTCAAAAGCATCTTGATCCTCATTTTTCACACCAAGGACAATAGCATGCTCGTATATATCCCCTGGAAGTTTAAAAAACCAACAGGAAAAAATAAACTTGATATCTTAACATTTTTTACTTTTTCATTTAATAAGTAGCTATAATCTTATTGATACTAAATAGCTAATATGATTCATTCATGCAAAAATGTTTTAGTAATTTGTTTGATTTAATTAATACAGCTCATCTTTCCATTGCCTTCAAGAAGCTAACACTTTTTAAATTCAAATAAACAAATATTCATTATAGTCTTGTCTTTTGCTTCTAATAAAATTCTCTTAGTAACAAAGACAACATGATTGTTTAGTTTTGGCTTTATTTGCCATTGCCTACAAAGATACAAGGTATAGAAGAGAAAAATCCATTTTCAATCACAAAGAGCTTATAGACAAGCCAATGTATAAAAATTTCCTTTATGATATCCTCTTATTATAAATGTAGCAGTTGCAAATGCCAAATCCTAGAGAGGTCTTTTGTGAATTGGACCTCCAAATTCTGTAAACCTTTATATTTAACAAAAAGTTATGCCACCCATAATATTTCATTTCCTCATTTCTAAATTTTAGTGTCATAGTAAAAAAAAAGTTTACCAGCCACTCCAAGCCTCTATCCAAATCATAGGCTTATAGGGTCTATTTGGAGTAAATTTATGACAATAGAAGCCATTGCAAGTGTTTATCTGTTACCCCAAACATGAAACAAATTAATTTAACAAAAGAAATGTAGTGAACACATAACTATCTGAGAGCTGCTTTTAATTTTATATATTTTTTAATAAGTGTCTGATAACACTTCCTGCATATTATTTATGGCCAGAAATGGTAAATGATTTGAGACCAACAGTACAACATTATAAAAAATGAAACCAGAGAAAACAAATGAAAACTAAACTAGGTACACAAACAATAAAATTAAGCCTAATATATTAATGGGAAAACATTGTAACACAGAACAACAGTTAACCATTTTATTGATTACCATTTTGCTTGCAAAGCAGTACATACACAAAACTTGTACTGGATATTTAAGCGGATACAAGAGTTAACCATCTTATTGATTACCCATTTGTAATAAACATGCCAACCAAGGTGAATCTCTAGTTTTTTGTTTTTTTGACATCAAGGTGAATGTGTAGTTGAGAAGGTCAAATTTTGGCAATGGGAAAACTACCTTTAGGCAAATTGTCAAAAAAGTAGCGCAACTTTTTACTTTCATACCAAGGAATCAAGAACATAAAATGTACTATGCCCTAAATTAATCCAATTTCATTCTTCTGACGCCAACTCTCTTTTTCCAGTTTACCAACTGTTTGATCATTGATTCTGTTCTGATTGCAATTTATACGCACAATGGTGACATAAAAAGATCTGCAACAATGACCCATGCCCTTTGTTGAAATTATGGAGTTTTAAGTAAAGAGAAAGCAAAAGGAGAGAATAAAGGCTAAATATTATGAGATTGACATTGACTTGATGTGATGTGATGTATTACAATGCGATGATAAGATCATAAAACCTAAAGCACTAACCCCTATTTATACTAATCATAAGCCTAACTAAAAAGGAAGCAAATCACGAGATAAGGAAATATGGTAACAAATCCTAAGATCATAAGAGATAGGGATCTAATCCTAAAGAATAATCTAATAACATATGTAAATTTTTCTAAAAAAAAAATAGAAAAAGTAAGTTGCTTTAGTGTTTTCTTGTAAGTGAAAATTAGTAGTTTCAGAAAAAGTTGTATCACAGAATCACTTTTTAAGCTTTAATAGACGGGCCCTTAACCATGAGCTCATAAATTCCATGACAAAAAGGTAGACAGGACAGATATCATATAAATGTGAATTAGACAAAGGTATGTATTAGTCTACATACTTTGTCAGTTTGCTGCCGAATTTCACCATCGTTTGGGTGGAAGTATATTTTCCCACTCCGGTAAAGACCACATACAACAGCCTGAAATAATATCAAAGTAGAAAGCATTAATGAAAATTCTATAAATGCAAATTTGAGTCAAGAAATTACATTTGAAGAAAGTAATTACTTCAGGAAATCTATGTCTTATTTGCCTATATGTTAGTCCTTCTAGATTAGGCAAGCTACAAAGATTGAATACATTTTCTGCAAATGATAACTAAAAATTAGAATTCCAATAAAAAAAGCATGTACATCAACTAAAAATTTATCATGAAAGGTTTAACCAGTTTACAAATTTAAGGCAAGATTTTACCTCAGCCTACTTTAGTGTAACACCAACTAAACTAGGAATGGAAGCCAATACCAAATTAATAAATGCAGTACTTCGATAATTTAGCAAGTGCCTGTAGATCTTTATAAGTCCCTTCTGCCGAAAGCATTGAACAAATAGTTTGGATGCCACATTTTCTACTAGCTCTACTTTCAATGCTGAGATTGACTTCAACAAATCACATGTCTTGGAACTTGAAACCTATATCCATTAATTAATAAAATTTCAAATAAAGTTTATTCTCTGCTTTTGATTTTTATTTTTAGTTACACACAAAGCTGCTCATAAGTAACAAACCTCAACAATGGTGGGGACAGAATCCATGTTTGGAATTGGTTGAAGGGGTTAAACAGAATGAAATGCATCTGTGTCAACTTCATACCTAGCATATAAACAATCTGAAATCCTTTAACTTCATTTAAGTGGAATTCAGAACATGACAAAAGTCAAAATAAGTAAAACCTAGTTACTCTACTAAAACAATTGAAGCTATCTATGTGAACAATTGAACATTGTAATTGGTCTACATGGGATATAGGAAAGTCAGAGAAAAAGCTTTTCAACTACAACAAATGTTCACCAGTTGAGTCATATGGAGAAAATATGGGCATTAGAAAGAGGGAAAAGATTGTCATATATAAGGTGAAGTAACTTCATAATCAATTTGGATCCATGTTTGTATTCATACTGATAAATTACAAAAAAGTACAAGTGTCCTACATTGGTGGTTTGCAAAAGCCCAAGTGATCAAGCAATACAATTGTTGATGGGAATTTTGTGCACAATTGCTCAATTTCAAAAATATGCAGATCAAGCCCTTGAAATTATTCAACTCATTCATTCTTAATTTTGTCAACTTCATATAAAAATGTGTCCCAACAACTGCATAGAAGGGTAGTAATACCATAAGCCACAAGTAGGAATGCCATGGCTTAAATCTGCAAGAATAAAACATAAATAAACAACCCTTGTAACAAAAAATTTCTTAAATCCAGTATTATTCAAATCTTGTGTTTGTTGCCAAACATATTTATAGCCTTTATTTTGGGTCTTCCCTTGCTTGATATCCTTCCATCTGCCCTTAATCACAAGAAATTAAAATAACAAGTTCCATTCTCTCAGCCCAACAATTTTGTAGAGACAACAAAACACAAAATTTGATAAATATATTTCCAAATAAATACAGGCCAATATAGTATCACGTTCTAGATGTGCTGACAACCGCGTGAAAGATGTGCACCCCGAATACAATGGCGTGTTGGAATCACGTTCTATTGTATCATACAGAGGTGCATGAGCTTGCTCAAAAGTCTATTGTCCAAGATCACGGATCATTTCCTCTATACGCTCTCTGCTGTCTTCATGTACCGGCTGAGACTGAGAAACAGTTGGAATGTCGGCCAATTCCCCATGCCATATCCATTTTGTGTAATTTGGAATGATGTCGTAACATATCAAATGTGATCGGATTTCATCAACTGATTGTCGTCTACCATTAAGACATTTAACACATGGGCAGAAATAATTGCCCCTCAAAATTTCAGCATTAAGTTGAGTAAATTCTAGAAATTGTTCCACCCCGTTCTCATACTCGTCACTGATGCATTTTGCTTTCATCCAACTTCGATCCATGTTTCGTCTTTGCTATTCATGACAATCAATAAGTTATCTGTCATGCATGCTAAACTCACTTTTTTGCATTAAAGGTGTGGCCCTTTCCCATTCAGGAAGACATTTTTTATAGTTGAATCAAACGTACAGGTAAAATCTCTTTTGAGTGATTTGATGAAATTTCGGTAGCATTTCGCATTGGTCTTCAGGTACACAAGATGAAAGCGGTGAATGTGTGAACAGTCACCGCAGTCAAATATGCACCCGAAGAACAATGTGAAATACAGTATACCAAAATTTGTTCAAATCATTCAAAAGATGATTTACCTCTACATATGATTCAACTATAAAAAGATGTCATCCCAAACTGTCCAAACGAACAATTCAAGAATCAATACATCGATTAATTCAAACTATCCGTATTAATCGGTGTATCAAATCTCGAACGGGCAACTAAGGTTCACTCATAATGCAACTAACTAGTAACATGAAACAATACCGATATTTGAACAACGACATGTTACAATCATGACATTTTTAAAAATAGAGACATACCTTGAAAGATGCTCAGTCTAAACGACAATGAGTGCGGGGATGCAGTTACATGGGACATACTAATACAAATGTCGTGATGACGACATATAATCTGTACAATCAATGGGGGAAACTATCAGCTGGATCAATCATACTCAAATAACAATGCATCATGTTTAAGGTTTATAAAATAGTACAAACAGTAAAGAGGCTTATTTTAAGTGAAATAAGGATAATTTAAATATATTTTAAAATGGAAAGAAATTACGTTTTTTTCTGCTTTTAGTAGTATGAATCTCTACTCTGATCTCTCTTTCTTCTATTCTCCCTTTCTCATCTTTCATATATCTCCTTTTATTTTCTTTTCCTTTTCTCAATTACATATCTCTCCCTCCCTTTCTTTTCTACACGCGTTAATTGCTGTTTTTACTACTCCACTTTTCTTTTCTTACACCTCTCTTAAATCTTTAATTCTTATTTATTAGTAAATATATTTTTTAGAAATCAAATATATATTTTCATATTTATTAGTAATAAAAAAAATATCATTGTTAACTCTTCAATGTACTATTCAATGTAACTACATATACCAACTTTTCAATGTTGATGTTGTATATGATTTCAAATGCAAACTATTCAAATGATGGATAGAAATAAATTAGCAAACTATTCAATGTCTTTGTCTAATCTATTGATGTCTTCTACAGCCAAAATATTTGCCAAGCTTCATTAGGTAAAGAAAGGTTGTAGTGATTTAAGGGTAGCCAACTTTCTATCTCCAGTCCCCACATTTTAATCTCTATTTTTTAGGACGTCGAGATAGCCAAGAAAATAATGTGTAAGCCTCCTCTCTCTGTGTAAGCCTAGAAAGATTGATATCTCTAGTCCCTTGAAGACATTATTTTCTTTGAATTTTTATATTTCTTTTGTAGGCTAGCAATCTTTGACAGTAAAGTTGGAAAATGAAAGATGAAAGACTTTATGATTGAGTGTTGAATGTTGATATCTTTATATTCCAAAT
Organism: Glycine soja; assembly: GCF_004193775.1. NCBI lineage: Eukaryota > Viridiplantae > Streptophyta > Magnoliopsida > Fabales > Fabaceae > Glycine > Glycine soja. Next base: position 9,076,886 of record NC_041004.1, read on the forward strand.
TGCGATACAACCATTTGATATTTTTTATTTAATTTGTCACATTGTTATACTATATTATACTAGTACATATTTATGAGTAATTTATCTCCCCTCTTTTATCCATTGTTCTTTGGTGTCTACGTTTACTGAGAATAAATATGTTTTTTACTCTATCTTTATAAATTTTATTAGAATACACTATGAACAGATTTTTAATTGTATTATCTAATAACATGTTATTAACCATGATAAATTTATTATTTTTTATGATAATTATCTTAATGAAAAGAAGAGTTTTCTCTCAAGGATGCAGCGACTAAAAACCAAGGAGACTCCAAGCTTCAATTCCTATGCATTGTATGTATATGATACTCTTTGGTTAGTAGCCCGTGCTCTTGATGCTTTTGTCAAAAAAGGTAGTGTTGTATCTTTCTCCTCTGACCCTAAGTTGCTCGAAACAAATGGAAGCATGTTGCATTTACAATCGCTTCGTGTTTTTTATGATGACCCTTTGTTTCTTGAGACAATTTTGAGCACCAATTTCTCTGGTCTGACTGGAACAGCTCACTTTGATATTGAAAGGAATAGAAATCATCTGGCATATGATATGTTGAATATTGGTGGATCTGGAATGCGCAGAATTGGTTATTGGTCTAATTACTCAGGTCTCTCAGTTGTGACTCCAGAAATTTTGTATAAGAAACCACCTAACACTTCAACAAGTAGCCAGCAATTGTATGATGTTATATGGCCTGGAGAAACTGTAGCTAAACCAAGAGGTTGGGTGTTCCCCAACAATGGAAAGCCACTGAGAATAGCAGTTCCTAACCGAGTAAGCTACAAGGACTTTGTTTCTAAAGACAAGAACCCTCCTCGAGTAAGAGGCTATTGCATTGTCTTGGAAGCTGCCATAAACTTGTTGCCTTATCCTGTCCCACGATAATATATATTATTTCGACCTGGTAATAGAAATCCTAGCTATGATGACCTTGCAAGTCAGGTTGCACTAAATGTAAGTTTCTAAATCTACTTTGCAACCTCATATGGATTCCAGTTGTGGATAGTCTTTGAATGTAGTGTGTAGATTGTGGAACACTATCTTGTGTTTCCAGGGTTGGTTGAGATCTCTTCAGACATTAAAGAATTAAGTATAGTACTAATTTTTTATTATAGTCAGAGACATCAGAGGGAGGAAAAAAATATATTAAATAGTCATTGATTAATATCATAAGGTCCTATAATTATGAGAACAAATTATGCGGTGGTTTTCTGTATTCTTGTGGAAAGCTTGGAGTTTTGTGAAATGGTCCCCATCCCAATAAACAGACTATCAAATTCTTCATCACATGGAATGTAGAAAAAAGTTTAGAAATAAGAAATTTGCAAAAGGAAATTTATTTACCAAAGGTGATAAGGACATGGGGTGGTCGATTTCTCAAGGAAAATTCTTCATCCAACTTTTTGTGCAGTGGAATTCACAGAGAGAAGGTTTGAAAATGGAAGTGGAAATAATGAAAGGATGTAATTGTCTCACTAAAAATCCTGTCTATTTTTCTTTTTTGGCTATTTTTTCCATTTCTTCTAAATTTAGTCTGTACATGATCCAAATAGAACACTGAAGAAAATGCTACAAACAAGATATGAACAAAGAACAAAAAAAGAATCCCAAAAATCTGCAAAATATCAGATTGAAGCTAGATTTCGAAAGGATTGCTACTTTGACAGAAAAAATGATGTCACGTAGAAAATATCAACTGTAAGTGAATCTCATATTTTCAGCATAAACGAAAACTCCATTTCTGATTCTAGTCTTCACCACCACAAACACAAAAAAGAAATAAGTTTTTTAAATCTTAGTTTAAATTAAGTTTTTTACAAGTTTAAATTAACTTATAAATGTTACTTTTTAAAAAAATTGGATGAGACAATTTTAATAAAAGTTACTGTATAAGTTAATTTTAACTTACAAAAAAGAGTTCAATTCATTACTTTTTATTTTCTTCTTGTATAAATGCCTATGAAAAAATTTGTCCAATTCATTCGCATAGAATAATACAATTTTATATTACATAATATCAAGAGAGAGAAGGCAACATTGGCTACATTTTCCATTATTGAAATGCCAAAAAAGTGGGCATGCACATATATTTTATGTTTGGCAATTGGATGCATTTAGTAAGAGGAGGGAAGTGAGGATCTAAGATGCCAAAAAAAGACTCCTATTTAGTTAAGACAAACAAAAAATAATAATAATTTAAAAGAAGAAGAAGATTTGAACTTATCTGATTCGATGCAATACAGTGCATACAAATTGCAATAAACTGGCATTGACCCCCGATTTTAGTCCTATGAGTGGTTTTCCTTTCCAAGGGCTCATAAAACTCACGAGTTCTGGTTTTGTTTTTGGCCCATAGAAATAATCACAGATTTGCAATAAATTGGCATTGACGCGCATTCACTAACACTAATATATTGACCATAGTTATAGATTGAGGTATAGTGAATCATGATTTGAGTCAAATTTGGTTCATTTTGAATTGCACCTGGTCAATGATATAGTTCTACTGTGTATACTAACTTAACTCGTCGTACGACAAAAATTCATTTCTATATCCCTCTCTAGCAACTAGCATTTACAATCGGTCTCTATCAATTTCCCCCCCCCCCCCCGGGGGATAGACCTACATCTCTAATATCAGGGAGGTACATGTCTGCATACAATTTAAAAAGTTTTTAATGCTATAATAGCAATAACTTGTCTTTAGTTGAAGTTTCATTGCCTTTAATTTTATCTTTAAATTGATATGGTTGGTTTTGATGGAGAAAATATTAAGGGAAGGATGTCATTTTTTTTAATTTAATATTTAGGTGAATCGAGTTTCAAAAGCTTACCAAGATACGACAAAAGAATGTCGATTTCACCATGAAAAAATATGAACTTTAATATTTTATTAATTCCGGTGGATTTATAATTTATTATCCAACACTGTTCGTTAAAAAGGGGACTAAAATCTTGCACTAACAATCTTGTAAAGCACTTGTATATATTTTTTTGCTACAAATATTTATTATTTTATATGGATAGGTATCAAAATAGAGCCAAATGGCAAAAATCCAACAAAGCTTCTAGGGGATTGGGGTTAATTACATCACCTTCTTCATCATATCCTTGTCTAGCTTGAGTTGAATGCCCATTTTCATATAAAGTGTCACAGTTAAGTGGAGTACTAGCTAGTGGGAAGTGGCATGTCTCTATCACTATCTCTTTTCTATTCATTACTTATCCTAAATTTTCAACATACTTACGCTAACAATAAATGAATAATATACTTTCCATGTTTTTGTAGTGTTGTTGGTAAAGAGACTAGACTAGAGAGACTAGAGAATGTTGATGACTTGATGAGCTACCAAATGATTTTTAAGAAGCACGACATAAGAGTATGTAACTACAAACATTGCAATGAAATTATTACCAATGCATATGAAAAGCGGGATACATTGTACATCTGCACAAGCTTCAATGAGAAGTCTCCCTATCCAATTGTTGTGCTTCAAACAGGTAAATCATACTTAACCAATTTTATTATATAAGGAAATTTTCTTATACATCATATCTTTTTTGTTTTCCCAAATAAAAAACTAATTTACCACTATGGGACAACGCAAAAAGGAAGATGGATCTCCATTCCATAGAATAAAACTAGAGAGAAAAGGACATCCAACAAACATATTTAAAACGCTTTAATTGTTACAGGAAAAAAGTTTGCTCTTCAACAAAATAGTGATGAACCTGATTTGGCAGAAGCAGAACTGGATGATAGTCTTTGCCTCCGTGCTTTATCAGCTTTTTCCAAGTAATGTTGATGAGATTGGTGTTTGGTCCCTGCAAGGTAAGAAGAACCTCAATAGATTAAGTATTTAAATGTGCACAATGAAATGGAGATTTATAAGAAAAATATAAATATAAAGTCGTATCGAATTATCTACATCTGATAATCAAAACAAACCAATCCAAAAGAAAACATCATTGAAGGTACTGCAGTTATTTAAAAAGTCTAATTTTGTTCAAGTTTGTGATAATGCTGGCAAAGCACATGGGTCGGGGGAGCTGACAAAGTCAAAGAGTATGAAATCATCATTTAAAGGGAAAGTTACTAGTTTATTCTTATGAAGGAATAAGAAACCATCCAGAGAAAAATGTTGTCAATCTCAATCTAAAAATGAATCTCAATCCATTGTCATTGAAGCATCAGATTCTCCAGTCAATTCATCTAGAGTCCTTAGGGATGATGGGTCTCAAAGTTTCAACATTGGATCCATCGGACAGTGTTCTCTTCCACCTCCATATCATGAGGCAAAACTTTAGCAGATTCTAACTCTAAATAGACAAGGTGTTGTACCACTACAGGAAATACGTTCTATTATTCTACATATTTTAATCCACTTTTTTACAGTGCATTGTGAAAATTTAATTTTATTTTATTGGCTTAAGGTCACTCATTAATACCCTTAAAATTACCACCAGCTCTCAATCCATTGTGCCTCTCTCCCCTTGCAAAGGAAGGGAAAGAACAAAAACTGTTGTTTCTCTTTCCTTTTTCTTATCTGTACCAATATCTTTCCAAGTAACTTACTTTGTGCCTTCTCTACCTAACTAATAATATTAGCCCTTCAAACTTATGGAACTATAGATATGGTTGCATGAGTTGGAGGCTGCATGGTTTACTGTTACGGAAATTGGATGATGTGGTAGCAGGTTGTATTTAAGCAAAAGTCTATTTACTTGAGCAATTGTTTAGGATTTTCTGCTACTGCTGGAATGGTGAAACAAATGAAAACTTGACCTGGTTATGAGCGTCATTCGATTGTAATTGCTACTTGATAAATAATAGAACTAGCTTTTCTCACTCACCATTAGTGGTACAACACAGTACAACCTATTTGATTTGTTGTTATTGCAGATTACAGAATGTCCTAATGATATAAGTAAAATCTTATATCTTTAATGAAAATTGGTAAATATATAGAGTGGAGGATTTTGACTTTTGAGACTCTTTACGGTATGTAGTTTCATTTAAGGACATTCATTGTGTGCAAATACAGTTTGCAAGAAAGAAGAAAGTATATAATGAGTTTTAGAATTAGAGATGAAGAAAGGGGCACTGATTCTCCAACACAGGCTGGAGAAATTGACACATGAAATCTTTTCCAATCTGTTAACCGGAGAATCTAGCTAACGACCTTTACCCACCAACCATGTTCTTTTCTATCCAGCCTGAATCCGAGACTTTGGTTAAGGAATCTAGGCTCAATTCCACTCCATTTTCTTTTCTCCTACTTGAATGTTATTCTATTTTTTTAGATTTTGCAAACTGCAACTTTGCCTCCCGTTCCAACAAGTACACCACAGCCACCAGAGTTTAAGGTAAACTATTTGCTATCAATAGAAGATTGAATTACAAATTACAATATATATACAGTTACACCACAAGTTCCAAATGGGGTTATATTCTCAATTGTTCACATTTTTTCATTTTCTTCAGGAATTTCATCTGGAAACTTAGGTTAGGGCCCATCACAATCCAGATACAACTTCAATAGCTTCAACAGAGGTGTCTCATAAGGTATCTTTTAGAATCAAGTCAAACAACTGATCCTATTCACTTCGATCCATAGTCATTCGTTTTTTTTTTTTAAAAATAGCGCACCTTCATGGAAGCATCATATTCTTGAACCAAAAACACCTTTACTCCAAACTTCACTAAGAGCCCGCCCACCCAAAGTGAAAACCTCATTAGAATTAGAGAAATAGGAGCTTGAGAAGATCCCTAATGTCAAGGCAAGACCTCTAAATAAGAAGGTAATAGAGTGCCAACTAAGACGTGTCTACCCAATTCTAAGAATTTTATTCTTTCATTTAAGTAACTGAATTTTGTTCTTTCAGATCTTTGAAAGTAAAGGGGATATTGGAGTATTCTGCCTCACCATTTAGTTTCAAATTTGAAGTGTGAAGGATCAAGAGCTCTTAAAGAAACTATCTTGACATTTAACTTTAAAATCTAAAAATATAAGTTGGTTTTACTTATATGATGACGTGCAGCCTAATGTAGATGAAAATCCTCCAAGATCAAAACCCGTGGACAACAATATGGGGAAGGTGCATCAACAAATTCATTGTACCAACAATAATGGGGAAAGAAAATTATCAAAAAGAATAGTCAAAAGGCCAGTATGAGGTAAGCTACATCTGTTGTATATGAACATCAACAAGAATCTGCAAATGTGGTGAAGGATTTTGAGAGAAATTTGGCTTTGGTATACAAAGAGGGAGCAGAACACATAACCACAAACACTGAGACCTTCGAGGAAAGAGATAGAAAACAAAGTGGAAGAAACAAAGGAATGAGAGGGGAGGGAGAAAAACATAGTTTCCTACAAAAGGCCTTCATGAGAGGAATTGGCCAATCTCATTCAATAGACAAGAGGAAGTAGACATGTTCAATGAATTTATTCAGCAACCAAATTGAAATAAAAATAAAAAAATTGAAGAACAATAACATAAAGTTTGCTAAACTACAGGTCATTGTCAAATAAAAAAAACAAACTAACATGAAGACATGAACCACACCAAATTAACAAATACCATTCATACCTCTTTTTCTTTTAATAGAGCTGCATAATTAACAGCTAGTGCTTTAATTTGTGCCTCGGATGCTTCAAGTCTATTGATTTCTGCTTTATATTCTTCTATCTACAACAAACACAAAACAATTTTAAAAAAATTACACCTTTAACCATAATAAGAACCTACCTCTGCGTATTTAAGGGAAAAATATGTGCCATAAAATTTGAATACATTTCACTTTCATGCAATAGGTAAAATTAAATTCTATAACAAGGATATCCCCCCCTAAAAAGATGACAAGCATAAGAACAAAACAATCAAATGAAACAACTCATGTTGATCTTAATGCAAACTTTTATTATGCAGCTTACCAAGGTAAGACTCAAATTTTGATTGAAGAATATCACGAAAAATTCTTAAGGAAGTGCATCTAAGTTTTGTCCTTTTGTAAACTCATTCCATGCATTAATTTTTTTCAGCGTTTTTCTTGTTTTCAGTGCATATGTGCAAATAGAAATCCTGCTTATGTGACTATAAAGATAGACAACCAGAAGTTTGCAAAAACCAGCCAAGAAATAAACCGTGTGTGGAACCAAACTTTTCAGATTCACTGTGCTAATCCAGCTGATTCATGCATCACCATTACGCTGAAAGCATCATGTTCTTTGGTATTAGGAAAATTCGATATTCAGGCTCAGCAGCTATTGAAGAAAGGAGGCTTCATCAACGGCTTCTTCCCGATCCTCATGGATAATGGAAAACCAAACCCAAAACTTAAGTTGAAGTTCTAGCTATGGTTCAAGCCGGCTGAATTGGAACCGACTTAGGCAAAGATGTTGAGCAATGACTGGGAATTTCAAGGGATGAGGGAGGCTACCTTCCTACTAAGGTCCAATTCTCATGTCAAACATTATCATGATGCTCACCATTCTTCTGCTTTTCAACCTCCATTTGATCTATGTGGAGCTCTAAATAAGCTATGGGAGGATGTCTATAAAGCCATTGAGGGTGCAAAGTACTTAGTTTATATTGCAGGGTGGTCCTTCAATCCCATGATGGTTCTGGTAATTGCAATGTCATTTCTTATTGTCCTTTTAGATAGGAATGGGTCCTCTTGTGCTAAATTTTAACTTGACTTTTTAACTTATACCAGCCAAGGAAGGTTGGTCCAGTTGATAACAATAACACTCATACCATCATGAATTCGAATTCCACTGCGGATATAAGAACCTCATGGGTGGGTAATTATAACTACTTCTATAATAGTTTTTTGAGTTTTGAGGCCTTAAAGATTCTTTAACACCTAACTTATCTAAACATTTTATTCACCCAAAAAAAACTTAGCATGGCGAAATCCTGTTTAAAGTTTGTGTCTAGCAGATAGGTAAGGCTTATTTAATATTTATGAAGACACACACACAGAATTTGAACATGAAATTATATGCATTAGGATCCACTCCCCTTTCACATTGATATTCATTTTTTTAGAAGCAAATATGCTCCTTGGCAGGTTATAGATCCTCACACAGAAATCCCACATGCCACAGGAATAAAGTTAGGTGAACTATTCAAGAAGAAGACAGAGGAAGGAGTGGAATTGGAAAGTTAAAGTATACAGGTCAATTGACCATGTCTCAGTTAGTGAGTTGTCTACAAAGTTAAATGTGGAAAGGAGCATCCATGAGGCTTATGTTGAAGCAATTAGGCGTGCCGAAAGGTTTAGTTACATTGAAAACCAATATTTCATTGGGGGGTGCCATTGGTGGAAGAAAGATAGGCACACTGGCTGCACTAATCTAATTCCAATTGAAATTGCACTCAAGGTGGTAAGTAAGATTAAGGCAAAGGAAAGATTTGTTGTGTACATAGTCATACCAATGTGGCCAGAAGGAGAGGCTGAAAGTGAACCTATTCTTAGCCAGTCCTTTAGCTATACCTTGGCATCAACTCAATAGATGATTCTGAGAAGATGCTACCATTTCTTTCCACCCAAATACACCAAACAACCACAATCTCAATACACCACAAACCTATAAACATCTTTGCTACTAATAAATCGTTTCAAATTAACACATAGGACCTTTTGAAGGTCCACACAAAGAACAAACAACGCTCGGCAAACACACCAAACAATTAATTTCATTACATGGTCATGGACAATGCAAAAACAAATTTCAACAACAAAAGACCTAAAGCATGAAATGTTCTCCTAACTCTCTACTGGTTGAATCCAACTACAGTGTTCGCGACCCATTAACTCCTACATTAAAAGGGTTATGACTGTGGAATGACAAAAGGCGTATGACTGTGGTGTACACTGTACAACGACTATGCACTACTTGTACCAATTAACAAAGGCAACACATTGATGTTGAGGAGCAGACATTGAACACATGGGTACTTACCTTTGTCGGAAAACTTCTCTGTCGCTGCTTCGCAGAGATTGAAGAAATAGAGGCATAATGCACTTTGAGGGCCGTAATATAAACACAAAGGCACCCAATGAGGGAGTCAAAGTCCAGGACAAAGATGAATTTAAGGGGCTTTTCAGGGAGTAGAGGACTACCTTTAACAACGATGAACGCGTTGAGGACAATATCGAAGAACAATAGTTAGGGTTACGCACGCGAGACTCCTGAGTGTATCGAAGAACAGTAGCTAGCTACGGCCGCGGGACTCCTGAGTATATATATCACGAATAAATTATTCAAAAAATTAAATTTTCAAACATTATTCAAAGACGGTCATTATGGAAAGATCGTTGTTGTTCCGATGTGGTTGCTTATTAAAGGCGGTTATTACAATAACCGGCGTTGTAAACATTGTTAATATTACAACAATGCCACCACGACTATTTCTACGACGTTTTGTTAATGATCGACGTAATAGCAGTGTCGTAAAAATCCATTATTGTAGTAGTGAATAAAGGTTTTTTTAATGTTGAGAAAGTAAAAAAACTAACTTTAGAAACACTAAAGAAGAAATCTTATTCATTGTTGCTCTTGTAAAAACTTATTTATGCATTATGGTACATAGATTTGGGTGTTGAATCATGTGAAGGTTGAGAGTTTTTCTTTTAGAAACTGTACACTTCCATTAGATTTTCTTTCCTGATTAGAAAATGCATATTTGAAGAATTCTACGGAATATTCACAATTTGGAAAAGGTTATATGACGACAGTTCTGAAATCCATTCAAAGACGGTTTTGAATTTTTAAATCTAAAGTCGTGGAAAATCAAGAATTTTCATGATAATTAAAAAAAGATCACCTTAGAAATTACACCTTTTTAAGACGATTCTTAACTAAAAATCATCTTAGAATAATAATATCATTTTAAGACGGTTCTGAAGTAAAAATCGTCTTAGAAGGATACTATTATAAGACGGTTTTTAACATACAATCATCTTTAAAAAATATCTTTCTAAGATGATTCTAAGTTAAAAATCGTCTTAAAATGAATTTTTAAAAAAAAAATAAAAATTGAGAATTCTAAGATGGTTCTTTCAAAAACTGTCTTAGAAAGTATACTTTTTAAGACGGTTTTTCTAAGAACTGTCTTAGAATGTATTTAAAAAAAATTAAAATGGTAAATATGTTATTATTAAAAAAATTGAACATCTTACTTTTATTATAATTTTCATCTTATTGGATACAAAATATTATGCACCAGTGATAATGCCAAATAAATTCTGTGCAAGCTTATAGTTATATAACTACTGTATGAACTCAGGTACTTAAATGAATTCAAGTAGAAGCTCTCTGCAAATATACAACACACCAATAACCATCCAATTCCAAAAAATACAAATCAAAGCATGTATACTTTAAAGCAAAGAGGTAATGCACAACGCACGAGCATGTATACAAACTATAATGAATAAATAAATGCTTTGATACAATATTTAGAAACCAAATTCTGATCATTTCACATAACCAAATTCCAAATTGATGTTAAAAAATGAGAAGAATATGATATCATAAATATACTAGGATAATTAATTCAATGATTTGATGCAAAATTAAATTAACCTCACTATGCCTTCATCCTCTTTGTCAGAAGCTTTCTTGAACAAATTATCAATCATTTCCATCTTTGGAGACTGTGTATGGACGTTGGCCATATATTAAGCATTAGCAAACAATCAGATAGTCATAAAGCATTCCAATAACTAGGAATAGAAGGAGAATGCTCGGGATGCAGACAATGAAGAAAAAGTGACATTTTCAGTGTTTCTTGAGGCATCTTGTCTTTTTCTCTACTTATATAAAATGCATTGGAAACTAAGAAGTGAATTAGAACAAAAGGAGCATAAAGGTATATATATATATATATATATATATATATATATATATATATATATATATGTTGGAGATGTTAATTTTGGAGAGCAATGGTGCCAACAAATGACAATGAAATATCACTTTCTCAATTTTATGTGTTATTGGATTTGGATTAATTCAGGTCCCTACATGTTCTCAATTTTAGTTTGTTAGTTACAAATTAAATCAATAATAATTTCACATACCGAAACTAATTTGAAAATGATAACTTGTAAAGAAGTATTATGCATATATAATGAATTAATGGTCTAATTAATTATATATAAATAATTAATTATATATAAATAATAAACTATAATATCATATATCTAAAAAAAATCTTTTAGTGTAGATGAAAGTAAAACAAAAAATCTTTTAGTATAGTATGAAATTTAAGGGTGTGAAAACATTATTTTTCAAGGAAAAAATAGTGATTATTTGACACTCCTAATTCTTTCAAAAATGATTTATTTGTGGTTACCATAAATTTAGTAGACATCCTAGTAAATGTTTTCCTCTTATGCAAGAGCCAATTTGTTAAAATGAAATCATATAGGAAATAATAAATAGCTGATTTGTTTGAGATGATTAAAGTTTGTAAAAGAACTAGCAAAAATAATCATATATAGAAGAAATTAATGAAGAATCACAACTCACATGCATCAGTGAAACTTTGTTTCCAACCATAGCAGTTTCACCAATAACCACACCAGTCCCATGATCTAATAAAATCCCTTCCCCAATTTTCCCAGCTATATGAAAAAACCATAAAACCATAAAGTTCAATAATAATCAAAGACCAAAGAGCTTTCAATATCTTCAACAGAGAGGCAAACATCCTTCAAGATAAAACTCAAGTTATCAGTTGTTTTACTATAAATAAAAAGTAAGGAAATCAATTGTCTAAGTGCCATCAAGAATTGAAGATCGAAGTCAATACCTTCTGCTTTATTATTCTATTTTTCCATATTAAAAAAAAAATAAGTTGGTTGGAACAACATGAATCTATTGCTATAATATATTGCTTCTCGATTTGCTTTCCTAAGACAAAACTATCTCGTACATGTAACTTATGTTAACCTCTTAATCTATTATACAATAGCAAACAAAGATGAAACCAGGATACTTGGATGAATGTCCACACCAGAAACCTGTGTGGTAAAAGATAAGGGCTTGGATTATCATGTGCATGATAATATTATGCATACAACAACCAACTAGAAAACTATAATACCTCACTAGCACGACTTTGCAAAGCTAAGGCCAAGACTTTGTGCCCCTAATGCCATAATGCATAGGCTACCCAATGTACTTGCAGAGCATCATAACCCTGTGGGACATAACACAACATCATTATATCACAATCATTTTATAAGTTCATCCACAATTAACGGAAAAGGCCTTACCTTTTTCCTCAGTCGACTTTTCCAAGCAGCTTCCATTGAACTTATTCAGGCATTGGTATTACAATGAAACATGATAATAATGAATATGGTTATAGGAATGGCTTAATGGTGTATAAAGAAATGATTTTTATACATGATTGTGTAGTGAAGGAAGGGACTCAGAGATTTGGGTATTGCAAGGCAAGAAAGTGAGGGCATGGTTGTGACCACTACATGAGAGAGTGGATCACCTCGACATGACATAACACGCCTCTTCACTCAATTTCAAAAAACATCATCACCACCTCGTTATATCCAAAGAAAGAAGAAGAAGAAATGGATTCAGAATCACACGACAATGGCAATGAAAAGACAAAAAGTTAGGAGGAGGTGAGAAGACAGAGTAGAATGAGGCAAATGAAGACAAAACATAAAATAAAAAGGGGATTTTTTATACCGTTTCCCCCTTCAGCTCCTCCGGCGGCTACTCTTGCCCCGTCTCAAAATTTCACTTCTCCTCAACCATTCCTTCTCCAGGAAGCTTCCACCTCTACGTAGGTCTGGAATGTCCGTGGGCACACTACACCCTCATAATACACACGCTAAAAGGGTTAGAAGATGCCATGCCCGTCTCGATTGCATCATCAGACCTCAATGGGTCGTGGGAGTTCAAGCGGCCACTGTGTGTTTCAAGAGTGGATCGAGGAGATATGATAGAGAGAAAGGGAGTGAGAGTGATTGTTTATTGGTGTGTTGGTATGAATCCCGATAAGATGAAATGCTTCAATTAAATTGTGTCACATTAGCGTAAGAGGAGAGAAAACACATCTTTTCAAAGACGGTTCTTCAAGAACCGATGCTATAAAGTATTTTCAAAAACGGTTTTTAGAAAATTGACTTTATAAAGTTTTAAATATTTACAAAAATGTCACCGCTTAACTTACGACATTGATTTATGTAGAACCATCATAAATGCAGCATTGTAAAAGATCATTTCTGTAGTAGTGATTACTAGAAAGACACAACATTAAATTAACATTAAGCATGAAGAATTTTGAAAATGGTAGAAGGTTTTTGAAACAACTTTGGGAAAAAATTTATAACGAAAGTGCTTAAGAAAAACTGAGAATGAAATGCCAAAATATTTACTTTTGTACTCTCAACTATGTCGACATTGTTAACAACTTGTCCATTCCAATGGCGACAACTATGTAAACAATATAATTATAGAGGGGTTGAGAATGCCGGAATGGGATATTTTGGGACTACATATAACAATGTTTGTTTGTGGCACGAAAGAAAAAATGTGAAAGACCATGTTCTAGAGGGTGCAATTACATAACAGGAGTTCAAGTGCGTTGTGTAGAGGGCAGTTACATAACAATGATATAAGGATTTTAATTGGATAAAAAAGTTACACTCATGTAAAAGAAGAGGCTTAGGGTAATGAGTGGTTTTTAAAAGTAGTTGAATGGTAAATTAAGAATAATAAATGTGTACACTAAATGGGATAATTGTCTTTATTAATAGACATAATTATTAATATTAACATTGTGCAAATGAACAAATGTCAAATGAAGTTTTATACCACCTATGATATATGGTTTTTTTTTCCTATTTTATTATAGGCTAACATATATTTTTTGCCCATGTAAAATGCCCAAAGTTCAGATTTAGTCCATGCAAAAAGTTTTGTCTGCTTTTCGCCCCCATAATGCTATAATTGTTACTTTTTATCTTTGAATTATTAGGTTCGCATCCATCTGAACCTATGTGTATGTTTGTCCACTAAAAACAAGACATGCGTATGATGAAATTTGAACCTATTTTTTCTTTTCCTTTCTTTTTCTCTCGCTAACCTAGCCACCACCTCTCTTCTTATTTGATCCCTTCACCATCTTCGTTTCAACTAAGCATATACTACATACGCAATGGAGTTTCCTTCTTCTTCTTACTCCTCCATCTTCTCCCCACGCCCATCAAATGACACTATTTTCTATGATGTATACCCTGACTCCCTCACCACAACCACCACCACAACCCTCCATACTACAAGAAAAATGTTGATTTCCGATGGCCAAAATATGTCGGCAAGAATGAAAATCCATCAGACAAAAATTTGTTGGTCATATCATCGTTGAAAACATTCACCGATAATTACTTGTCGCAAATGGTAAACATTTTGATGGATATGAATCCATCGGTAAATAGCTGTCAAAAAAACATTTTTAAAAAATCTTTCAGTAATTTTTGTTGGTAATGTAAACATTTTTTACCAAAGAAAATCGTTAGTAATTCAATTTTATCGACAAACCTAAATTTTTCAATAATTGGATTTTTTCTTATAGTTTTCCCATCCCTCCATCGCAAAATCCTTGAAATCATATCTCCCTTCATTGAAGACTACATATGGCAACACCAACCCTTCACCTTCTCTGTTTCAACTCCTTTGAACCCTTCCTGCCCCTCTGCTTTAGTGAAAACCTAGACGACGAGTAAAAAATTAAAAATTAATAAACTTTATATAGATAAAAAAACCTAGTCCATTGTAAAAAAAAAAGAAAAAACCTAGTCCTGTAGTCAGATGACAGTTTGGTTAGTAATTCAATTATATCGAAAACCTAAATTTGTTGATAATTGGATTTTTTCTTGTAGTTTTCCCATCCCTCCACTGCAAAATCCTTGAAACCATATCTCCCTTCATTGAAGACTACATATGGCAACACCAACCCTTCACCTTCTCTGTTTCAACTCCTTTGAACCCTTCTTGCCCCTCTGCTTCAGTGAAAACCTAGACGACGAGTGGTTCGTCATCTTCCTCCTCTTCCAAATCTCCCAACGCTTCCCCTCACTCTCCTTCCAAATTTGGGACTTTGATGATGACTACCTCCTCATCGAGGCCGCCTTCCACCTCCCTCGTTGGCTCAACCCCGACATTGCACACCACTGCCTCTCCCTCTGTAATGGATGCCTCCACATTATGTCATGTAATTGCCTCCCTAACCCCTCCATCCTCGATTTCGTCAATTTTATCACTAGTTGCCCTCACAAATCTCTCGCCTCGAATGCATTCCAATGCGTCATAAAGAAACCTAAGGAATTTGCAAATTTATTTTTTGAATATGTGAATATTTTAAGAATTTGCGAATTTTGATGATTTGAATGTTCTTTGTTATTAATTGCGAATTTATTTATAGTTGATTTTGGGTTAGAGATTTTCAGATTTGGTTGTTGGAGATGGTGGTTGCTTGGTTGAGGTGTGGTGCCTAATTGTTATTTCTTTTTATTATTTTTTTCTTAAACTCGGAGTAATTTTTAACGGTCTTATATTTTTTTCTATCATTTATGGCAGTTTTTAACTCCATAAATTACATTTTAAAATTTAAATTAAAAAATGTCAAATAAGTTTGGATTCGTCTTTCGAAATAAATCATATATTTTAATTTTTTGAGAATAAAAAATATATAATTTTTTTTCTAAAAACTAAAGACAAACTTTAAATATTTTACAAGAAAAAAAATATTTTAACCTTTATTATACGAATCGATTAATTATTTAATTTAATAACTTTATCATCAACATGGATTCACTTTCTAGTTGTTCACAAACTCGGTTTAGATTAAAAATAGAAAGAGGATATATGGATTCCAGAGAGCAATAGAAAGATCAGAGGACTGCGAGAGAGCCAGGTGGAAGGTCAAGTGGCAACGCCATAATGCCACTACGTCACCTACATATTTATTTATCCCAATCCTCCATAAATATCGAGCACGTCTACCTTAGTGGCACTTCCGTAATTCCGCACCAAATCTGCTAATATTAATTGAAAACTTATAAAATAGTATTTTATATAATATTTTATTATAGTAGTACTAAAATTATTATTACCTATTTCCAAAATAAATTATCCTTATCAGCATGTTTCAAATTATATTAAATTTTATCTCCGTAAACAAAATTTTAGATTGCATATTATAGTTTTAAAAAATATGATTAAAAAAATAATCAAGATTTATCAGTAAAAATGAATTATCAATAAAACTAATAAATATTTTATATCAAAACCATAGTTATCCCAAAATACTAAACTTATCATTATCAATTAATAGTTACTTAAATACAATATGTATTAAGGTTAAATATACATAAAAATTAGATAATAAATATACTTGTTACCAACTTGACAGTTGACATATAACTATGTTCCATAAGTATTTAGTTAGTATCATGTTTAGGTGTACAAAATAATATTTTTTTTTTTAGGGAAAATAATATTTATTAAAAACAGTCAAACCTTAAATAAATTTTAATATCTCAATAATGATACCTTAGGCTAAAAAAGCATATTTTTTTCAATTATAATAAATTTTAATTTTGATACATTATTAATGTAATATATTTTTATATTATAAAAAAATAAAATTTACTTTAAATATAATTTTTAAAGTAAGGTTTGAAGGTTTAAGTCTAACTGTTAGAAAAAATATGATTTAAAAAGAAAAATTCATTAAAAGTGTTCAATTAAATTCTCCAATAAAAATTAATCATTAATAAAAAATATTTTGTACCAATACATCGTGATAAAAAGAAATACTAAAATTATCATTATCAATTAATAATGACTTAAATACAATATGTATTTACGTGAAATATACATAAAAATCAGATAATAAATATATTTGTCATCAACATGTTGGTGATTCCATTATCATGTTTAGGTCAACAAAATAATATCATTTTTATAAAAAAATATTTCTTAAGAACTATTCTTTAAGAACGGTCAAATCCTTAAATAAATTTCAATATCTAAATAAAGATACCTTATATTCAAAAATACATATTAGTTATTATTTTCAATTATAATAAATTTTGAACAAATTTTAATTTTGACTTTAATTTGATACAATATCAATGTAATATATTTTATGTTATAAAAAATTTAAAATTACTTTAAATAATTTATAAGTTAATTAATGTAAAAAATAATAATTTTTAATAAATTTAATTGGAATACATTGTCAATGTAAACAACTAAACATTCTTTATATTGTCATTCACTCATTTATTGAATTTATCATGGTTAATCTTTATAATAATAATTTTAGAAGTTTAAATTTTATGCTGTTAATTAATAAAAAGTATTATTAGTATGTTTTAAAATAATTATTATTGAAATCTAACAAAGTTACCGTACATTACAATTATGATTATATGATAGTATAAAAATTATTTATATATCAGTGATAAATAAACTTCTTCTTCTTATTTTAAAAGTTATATCATAAATAATTTCTAATTAATTGAAAGTGCAAAAACATGTATAATAATGCATGATAATTAAGCTCATTTTTAATTAGAGAAAGAGGATCATGCACTAACAATATAAAAAATTATGATAAAGTAATTTAAACGATAATTTATGATTAAATGGTGATAATAATAATGTAAAATTATTTTACACCACTAATATATAAAAATTAAATTCTTTTAGTTATATATTTTTTATTGAATAAATGATAATGTAAAAAACTTTCACACTTTCAAATCATTCTTTAATTTTTATACAATTTAAGATTAACCTCTATCCATTATTAATATAATAAAAATTCTACACCACTAGTTAGCTAAAAATAATCTTTTCAATACAAAATTAAAAATTAATAAACTTTCTATAGATAATAAACCTAGTCCATTGTAAAAAAAAAAAAAAAAACAAACCTAGTCCTGTAGTCAGATGACAGTTTGGTGAGAATTTTTATTTTTTCATTTAAGTTCTAATTATATCCCCTTTAAATTCAATATTTTTAATTTGGTAATAAATAAATAAATAAATACTAATGGAGAAGATGAGATATGCATAAAGGGGTTACGTGTGCTTCAAGCCAAAACCCACAACCCCTCTCTCTCCTTCTTCCCACGAACCTTTTTTCTACTCTCTCTTCCCCCTCTTTCTCTTAAATACTCTTTCGTTGATTGCTTTTTGCACCTTGTGTTTTGCAAGGAATCCAGGAACCGGTTCAAGTTTTCTGAGGCGAGTTTCGTCATCACACTATTTATTGAATGAGTTAATTACCTCAAAAAAAGAAGAAGAAGGAAGAGTCATAACATAGAAGAGATGCGAAAGTCCTTCAAGGATTCCCTCAAAGCTCTTGAAGCTGACATTCAGTTCGCGAATACTCTGTAAAATTCTCATTACTCTTTACACTCTGCAATATCTACCAATATTTTTTATTTTTGAATTTTTAATTTTACAATGGCTTTTAATGTTGAATTATTTTGATTTTGATTAGTTTCAGAAATTCTGGGATATATTTGGGTGGAAATGGTAATTCTATATTTTATTTTTTAGGAATGGAGTTTTTGTTTGTTAAAAAAAAAAATAATTGACAGTGTTCCAATCCAAAGCAGAGAGAAAGCCTCCGTTTTTAATGAAAGATTCCAGAGATATTTACATTTAGTTCATTCAAAGAGACGAGTGACTGAGTGAGTATGAACCTGTGACTAATAATATGCGAGACCTTTGGAGTAGTTTTTATTTTATTTTATTATTTTCATGAAACAATTAGTGGGTGTGTTGTTCTGGACTCTATTTTGTTGTGTTTGACTAAACTGCAAGGGTGCGTGTCATTTAAGTTTTTTTTATTATTATTATTATTATTTAATTTTTCACCAAATGTTAAACGGTTGTTGGAAGGTTCAGTGAATGGAGCCTGAAGGGTACAAAGATTTCATATCATGGGTGAAGCAAAGGAGAGCTTAGATTAATAGATTTGGTTGAAAAATGTTTGCTATGACGTAAAAAGCACTAAGCAGGCTCCTTTGGTTGGCTTTAAATGTGTCTTTATTTCAACCCGTTTTTCAAGCATATTTTGCTTTTGGCATTTTGTAGATTCAACACTGGTCGCACGCGCTTGTAGGTTGTAACTGTTGTGTCATTTTTTTTTTCTTTCATGTTGTTAATGGTAGGTGCTTTTTGTCAAAATTCAAGGATACAAGACCCAATTAAGATAATTGAAGTGTATCTTTATCTTTATCATTTTCTTTTTCCTGTTGTTATTGGTAGGTGCTTTTTATGCAAAATTCAATGGTACATTGCCTTTCACTTTTTCTGTACAAATAAACTCACTGTTACGCATGCTTTTGTTTAGGCAATGTAAGTTTCTATTGTCATTTCTAGCTTTCAATTTTAGTTTTATTTTACTGTTGTAGACATTACTTTTTGTTTGGACACTAATGTGTAAGACTTGTGTTAGTGGCACATCAAAATGAGATAAATTTACATGGGAATTCAGGATGCATCCTTATGAAGGCTATATAGAAGCTTTATATAAATTTGAGTGCTTATGCCTGTGGGATTCTGGCATGAATTGAATCTGTTAGATGTTAATGTTCTTTTTCTCTACATTTCAGCTTTCAACATTGAAAATTTTCATTATATAATTTTAAACCTATTCTTTGTGCAAACCTTGTTTTCTGTATAGGGCTTCTGATTGTCCAAGAGAATCTGATGGCGCCTCCATACAAATGAGATTGTCTTACAGCCCAGCTGCTCAATTTTTCCTTTTTCTGGTTCAGTGGACTGATTGTCACCTTGCTGGAGTTTTGGGATTGCTGAGAATTCTCATATATAAGGTGAATTTGCTGCCCCTCTACTCTATACACATGCACGCGCACGCATAATATTGACTTTTGAAAGGATCTCTATAAAACTTGTAATTCACAATCAAATATGATAGTTTAGACCGGTGCTTCCATTTTATTGTCAGGCTTGTAATAAAGTGTTGGGATTGTCAATAGGTATATGAAGATGGGAAGACAACCATGTCCATTTATGAAAAGAAAGCCAGTTTGAAGGAATTCTATGGTAAGTGAATAGTTAGGTTGAAATAAAACAGTCAATTTTGGTCCAAGAGCTTTAGCATAAATGGCACTAAATCCCCTGAAGTATTGTTTGTCCTTGGGATTGAATCCAAGATTGGATATTTAGCCTGTGCTTTATTCACCATCCACTTCTCCACACTAGGAAAAAAAGAACTTCTTTTTAACCCAAAAGGAAAAGTCAATTTTGAAACCATGCCATATCATTGTATGAAACACTTTCGTGGTTTTGGCTCTCTAGAAAAGTGGCTTAAATTCCAGATATGATTGCTTTTACACTCTTTTAACAACAGGTGTGATCTTTCCCTCTTTACTACAACTCCACAGAGGAATCAGTGATGTAGAAGAAAGAAAACAGAAAGATTTATGTGCTACAAAGTACAAGCCAAGAGATATAATAAGAAGAGGAAAATCATCTGAAATTGATATAGAGAGAGAAGAAGAATGTGGTATTTGCATGGAGATGAACAACAAGGTTGTGCTGCCCAATTGCAACCACTCGTTATGTATGAAATGCTACAGAAACTGGTGAGCAAATTGTGATTTAAATGTTACATTATGGTATGGATCTCATATTGTCTCCCCAAACCTTTTGCAAACTTGAGTCAATAATGGAGAAAATGCTTCTAAATTCTAATGATAAAATAGTAATGATTAATGAAGTTAAGAGTTAAGACAATTTTAAATCTTAAGCATTTGAAATTGTAATTTAATAGATATTGATTGATGCCCAAGACCATGTAGTTGTAGGGTACAAGTACAACAGAAGAAGGTTGGTTGTTTTTATTTTAGGCATAATATAAAAGAATATGAAAGAAATGAGCTACCATTTGTTAGAATATACAAAAAAAGTTTAACTTTTCTGTTGGTATGTGAAAAGATTTGTCCTAATGAGGTAATTTAACTGAGCAGAAATATTAGGCTTCTGAGTTATTTCTAAGATTTTTTCAAATGTGATTAACACTTTGGCAATGCTATTCTGCTGACATTGTCACCACTCCTAATGATTTAAGTTTTTTGTTGTTTGTTTAGGCATGCACGATCTCAATCTTGCCCTTTCTGTCGGGACACTCTTCAAAGAGTAAACTCTGGTGACCTTTGGATCTACATGAACAGCAATGAGATAGATGACTTAGCTTCAATCAACAAGGAGAATCTAAAAGGACTATTTATGTACATTGACAAGTTACCTCTAATTGTGCCAGATCCTATATTCATGTCCTATCCTCAGCGCTTTCGATTTTTCCCTAATCAATTTGGGTCTGCATGAACAGCTGTAGAATTTAATTAGGCCACTTATGTACATTGACAAATTGCCTCTCATGGTGCCAGATCCTGTGTTCATGTCTTATTCTCAGCACTTCTGATTTCCCTTTAGTGACAGATAATTTCTACTTCAAATTCCATTTGGTGTTTGATCGTCAGTTTGTGCTGGGATGATTCAAAATGTAAATACATGTTGCCTTCATAGTGAAATAATATACTTTTACTCCATAGAAATTAAAGAGTTCTCTAGTCTAAAAGTCTTGTTTGTTCATCTGAGTTAGCTCATCGTGCTAGCAGTCATAGTTTTTCTACACCCTTAAAATGTTGGTCTTAGGCACATTTTTCGGATTTTATAAGGCAATGCGCATGTACTTCAGATTTATCGAATTTTGTCAATATTTTTTTTGACTGAATAACACTTATCTCATTTCATTATGAATCAAATGCTCAATACAAGTAATCAAATGATTAATAGAATAGAGGCTAGGTAACAACGGAGCCACCCTTGCTCAATCATGAGCAAGCAACAATATTTTTCAATTTTGTCAGGTCCTCACATGCAATATTTATTTTGTCAACTACCATTTTATAGTCTAATTCAAATCCCACATGATTAAAATTCATTGCAGCTACAAAACAGAGTTGTTAATAGATCACATGCTTTGCCTTCTTGAACTTTCATGCATGGTTGTCTTTATGATGTTACTGTTAAAACCAATCTTTATTGATCATCACAAACACACAAACTCATTCTAGTGGTATTACAAATCATATGAAAGTTAGAATCCATGTTGCATTTGATTCATGCATGTTCTGGGTCTTCATTGACGCGGTATCGAGTATAAATTCTCCCAAGCTGATCTTTTGTCTTTGCACACTTCCAACTTAGGTGAAACTCCTCCTCTCTTCTAACCACAAACTCATTTGGGACATCCTTGTTTTCTCAAACCTTGTCATTCCTCCTCCATATGCTTCATAGCAAGTTAGTCATTTGATATTTCCTTTCTTTTGCAGCTTCAAAAACAAGGTGAAGAGAAATTTCTTACTTGATTCGATCTATAACAAAACCTCCTCTAGGAAATGACCTTGTCACTCCTCCTCCTCCTAACCACAAACTCACTTGAGACATCCTTGTTTTCTCATACCTTGTCATTCCTCCTCCTCCATATGCTTCATAGCAAGATAGCCATTTGATCTTTCCTTTCTTTTGCAGCTTCATAAACACGGTGAAGAGAAATTTCTTACTTGATTCGATCTATAACAAAACCTCCTCTAGGCAATGACCTTGTCACTCCTCCTCATCCTAACCACAAACTCACTTG
This sequence comes from Glycine soja, assembly GCF_004193775.1. Classification (NCBI taxonomy): domain Eukaryota; kingdom Viridiplantae; phylum Streptophyta; class Magnoliopsida; order Fabales; family Fabaceae; genus Glycine; species Glycine soja. The sequence goes on from NC_041004.1 coordinate 9,099,663, forward strand.
GGACATCCTTGTTTTATCATACCTTGTCATTCCTCCTCCTCTATATGCTTCATAGCAAGATAGCCATTTGATCTTTCCTTTGTTTTGCAGCTTCAAAAACAAGGTGAAGAGGAATTTCTTACTTGATTTGATCTATAACAAAACCTCCTCTAGGCAATGACTTATGTTGTGCTTCGACCAACAATCTTCATTTTTTTGTGCATGTAAAAAATGTGTGAATATTTGTCTGACAAACAATGGGACACTGCACCCCTCTAGAATTCAAAGTTGCTCTAGTTGGAATGCAACCTCTACATATCTTCCACATCACGTGGTGGAACATTCACTTTCCAAATCAACCTCCAATCACCAAGTATTGCTAGGTGTTCATTATCCTCTAGCTTATTCATTATCACTTTGTACGCACTCTTTATCGAGTAGACTTCGTTCGGTGTATAGCCTCATATCTTGGCATCTTGTTGATCAACATTCAACAATGGTGTTCTCAAGATGACCTCAACATCCTCCGCTTCAAAAATTTGCTTAAGAAGCATGCAGTTCCAACACAAAGCCTCTTTATTCATCAAAATGCTCACTTTCAAATCCTCCGAGCCATTTATAAGTGATGTTCGAATCACTGCATGACCTTTGTGCCTTAACCACGATTCTCCCTAAACATTAACCTTCTCCCCATTTTCTAGCTTTCACCTCACACATTCCTTCAACACCGTTTTGGAAAACAACATGTTTTGTCAAGAATATGATGGGTTATTACCTATGTCAGCACCCATAAAATCCCCTATAGGGAAGTATTTGGCTTTGAATACTCTAGTTGACAAAGCATTGGGCTTTGATCTAAATCTCCACCCTTGTTTTTCTAACATGGCCAAGTTGAAAGCATAGATATTTGGAAAGCCTAAGCCCCCAAGCTCCTTTGAGACACATAATTTTCCCCAAGCTAGCCAATTCATTTTCTTGATTCCTTACTACTCGACCCCACCAATATGAGTTCATCATCCTTTGGATCTCATCACCAAGAGTTGTAGGTACAAGGAAAATGTTCATGCAATAATTAGGAATAGCTTGAAGAGAAAATTTCACCATTACCTCTCTTTCTGCCATTGATAGGGTCCTCCCACTCCAAGAATTTATTTTTTTCCTCACCTTATCCTTGATGAAGTTAAAAATAGCCTTCTTGATCCTTCCCACAAAAAAAGGGAAACCCAGATATTTCCCTCCATCATTTCCTTTAGTCATCTCCAAAACTGATATCACATCATTCTTTAAACTTTGATCCACATTCCTACTAAAAGTGACTTTAGATTTCTATAGATTGATATATTGCCCAAATGCCTTTGCATAGTCATCGTAAAAATTTCTAACCACCACAACTTCTCTCTCATTAGCTTTAGAAAAGAGAAAGCTATCATCTGCAAACAATAAGTGAAAAACAACAGAAGCATTCATACAAATTTTAAGCACACGCACATCACCCTTCTTTTCTTCATCTTTTATTAGCACACAATATAAAAAAGGTAGGAGGATAGAGGATCCTCTTGATGCACCCCTAATAGGCCCAATCATTTATTTCATCATTTACATTAACATAGAAATTCACTCCAGAAACACTAAGAATTGTCCATTTAACAAAGTTTGTATGAAAGCCATGTTTAGTGAGCATCTCTTGCAAATATCCCCGGTCAATTGTATCATGTGTTTTGCTAATGTCAATTTTTAATGCTACATCTCCTTTCTTTCCCCTTCTTTTGCACTCCATAAAATGCAAATTTTCATAAGCAACCAAAGCATTATTAATAATAGATATAGTAGGAACAAAAACAAATTGTTCTTCAAATACATAATTTTTTGGGACCACCTTTAGTTTATTAGCCTACACCTTAGACAAAATTTTGTAGGTCACATTACATAAGGAGATAGGTCTATAATCTTTCATACCTGGTGGATAGTAACGGATCCAAAAAAAATTTAATTGTAGGGGCAATATTTATATACACAATCAATATTTTAGTTTATGAATCATAAATAAATGTTTATTTTTTTTTCAAAAATGTTTAATTTAGATAACTAAAATTTAAATAATAAATAACAATTTTTAACATATAAATGATGTTATAATCAAAGTTCATAATAAAAATATAATAAATATATAATTTATATTTTGAATTTACAATGAAAAAATAATTATGATTTAAGATTATTTTTAACTATTGATAATTTATTTTGAAAAAAAATTATTGAAATTTTATTGAAAGATGGAGATAAAAAAGGTAGATTTTAAATGATAGACAGTTAAAAAAACTCAACTATTATATATGTGTAAAGATGAAAGAAAGATAATTTAAAATGAATGAGAGAAATTTTTTATTAATAAATGAGAGAAATTTTTTATTAATAAATGAGAGAAATTTTTCATAAAAAAAGGAAAATGAATAATATTATAAATGTTTAATCGAAAGAATAAAAAGATTGAAACTAAAAATAAATTTGTGGGGGATAATATTTGTATTATGAATAGACTTATTTTATTATATTTTAAATTATAATAAATAATAATTATACATACCTATTACATAAATAAAAACTGAAAAATTAGTGGGGCAATTGCCCCCACAATGCTCAACCCCCATCCGTCCCTGCTTGTGGATGATCAACCTTTGGAATCAAAGCAATTGTGGTATCATTAACCTTATTTAAAAATGTATATATTGTTCAAGTTGGAGGACATCGAGAATGAAGCACCCAAAAGCTTAAAGACTCCTCATGAACCCTCCCCCAGCTCTATCCAATCATGAACCTGAGGTGAATTATGCATGACACCTTTATTTATATGAAGTATCCTGCGACACAAATAGTCATTTGTCACTTCATTATTGGTACAAAGGCATACGAAGACATCGTTACACCACTCTAACATGCCAAGAGATATTGTGGTGTCGCTTGACATGTCGCCACTTCCTAATGGTTTTAGTGACCATGTAAACTAATAACGCAATGTTGATTTGATCGTTGTCATCAAGATATCTTCCTACCCTAGCTAGGAACTCTTGGGTGTGGGTTGTTGGTTGGAAAATTAGGTTCTTGGTCATTTTGTCATGAGGGAGACAATTTCCTCTTGTCTACAAGTAACGGACATGTTTGTTGTATAGGGTCAAATAGTGTTTTTGCAATTGAGACAAATAGGCACAACTTCTTAAGTGTTTTGCAGTAGGATTGATATTACTTTGTCGACCTCAAGGTCAGTTTGATGATCCAATAACAAAGAAGATATTCACTAGTAATAAAAACATCAGTTATACATGTTTTTAATTTATGTAATTTGTACTTTTTTATTTTTGGTTTCTGTAAGTTTATTTTTTTTTAATTTTAATTCTTGTAAGTTGATCTTTTTCAATTTTGGTTTTTGTAAGTTTTTGTGTTTATTTTTAGTCCTTGTAAGTTATTTTTTTCTTCAATTTTAGTCCCTTTAATAAGATTTCAATTTTTTCATTCATAGTTTTCATAAATTCATATTTATAAGGATCAAAATTAGAAAAACGTCAAAGACAAAAATGAGTAAAATATATTACAGAAAACAAAATTCAAAAATACAAACTTACATAAACTAAAAATAAATAATTTTTTTACAAGAATCAAAATTAAAAAAATATAAACTTATAAAAACAAAAAATACATTTAAATCTAAAATCATCTAACAAAATAGATAAACTAATCAAATTGCTTAATAGGCACATAACAAGTATGGTCCCACTATTTTTCTCATTCATTTTTTAATTTACAAATGATTTTCGCACGAAAGAAAAATGGTAGGTGATTGGGTGTCACCAATAGCCCAGGTGATTTGGCGGGTGTGGAGTACACAGAACCAACGAATCTTCTCTTCCCACGAGCCATAAAATATATATATTTCAATAAATTGTAATATAAAGTTTGAAATATATATATATATATATATATATATATATGATACTATTATTAAAAAAAATCATATTTTATCATCGTACATTCGTATATTTAAATAATTATATGTAAATTATTAATTCTTCACACGTAACTTTTTTTATAACGAATCATTGCGCATTAAATAGTACGTTTGTATAAGTATTTAATATAAAAATATGTTTTGTTATATCTTTTATTTATCCTACAATAAGTAATTTAATCATTATTGAATGCTTATTTTTATATTTAAAATTTAAATTAACATTATTTTTTAAATTTAAAATTTTCATTTTAAATATGAACTACTTTTTTAAAATTAATTATTGATATTTATTTATAAATTTAATATTTTTAGTATTTTCTAACTTTTCCTTAAACTGAAAAATATAAATACAATCAAAGTTAAAAGAAAAACTTTGTTCACATATCAGTCATCTCTGTAAATTAGAATATACAATTTAGAGAATGAGATTTTTTTCCCACCATCTCTATTAATTCACTATTTATATTATCGGACTCTATTATTTCATTTAAGTGTGACTTTCATTCACTATCATTAAAGAATATACTAATTTTCTCTTACACTCTTTATTTTCACATGATTTTTTAATTAAATTATAAACTTGTAATAAAAATTTATTAAGAAAATAAAAAGTCTCTTATCAATAAAAAAATATTTTTTTATCTAATATTATCTGCCATTTTATATTTTTTATTTTACTCCTTGTCATTTTTTAATTTTTTTTTATCACCAATGGTTCTTCTGTTCCCACGAGCCATAAAATATATATATTTCAATAAGTTATAATAAAGCCATTTTAAAATCACATATTACTATGACATAACAACCATTCGAAATCGTTTTAAAATCCATGACATATCTTGATACATATTATGTAATTCCTAAATAATAATAAGAATTATTTTCAAGAATCTTAAATTTAATAAGAAGAAAAATTAACAATTATTTTTAAGAAACAAAATTCACTATATTTATACAAAAAATAAATAAAAAAAACCAATCTAAAATTCATAATTTTCTTTTCTTCTGTCTTATTATCAATTCAAAATTTTAAAAATTCCATACTGTTTTACCAAAATTCGGAATCTTGACATGTCAGGATTGATGTGATTGAGTGGGATCTCAAACTTCACACGTGAAGGGTGTCTTTGAGAGGAGCGAACCTGTAAAATAATAAAGAACTACGAGCTCAAATAAGGATGTGTGTAAGGAAAATAAAACAAATTATAAATAGTTCATATAAACGAAAGAGAAAGAAAAGTAGTATATGAATGTTTGTAGGAACTATTGTTAGTCTCGTAAATAATCTCTGACTTATAGATAATAGTTGAGCGCTTAAAGATAATTTTAAAGATAAACATTTGAATTAAAGATAAAGATAATTATACCTTATAAATAATGCGTCTGATCAGATATTAAAATATATTTAAATATTAGTTCAATTAAAGATAATCTATTTGTTAGAGGAGCCTACTCCTAAGGAGCATATAGGGTGAACACGTACACACTCGGCATAAATAGGCACCAACCATGCTTAATTTCGCGGTCCTGAGCTAGACGTAAGTTTGGGCCAACCCAAGTTGAACCAGTGGAGTTGCGAGGAACTAAACACAGAACACTAACCCGCGACACCCCAAACGAGAGGACCAAAACCAAAGACATTCCGTTGCACACAGATAAAAACATCCAAACCTCATTAAAACAAAACATCAAAGTTCAAAACCTTTTTCAACCACCTCAAAACGCTGCTATCTCTTTCTCCACTCTCCCCAACATGGCCGTCGTTGGCGTCCTCGCGCTGCAAGGATCTTTCAACGAACACATAGCTGGCACGTTCATCTTTCCCTTCTTTCTCTTATGTTTTTTTCATTTAAATTTTTCGGTCTCACTCCTCATTCACCTTTTCAACAACCCTTTTGTTTTTTATGGCAGCTCTTAGAAGGTTAGGGGTGCAAGGCGTGGAGATTCGAAAGCCAGAGCAGCTTAACACAATTAGTTCCCTCATTATCCCTGGTGGAGAAAGCACCACCATGGCTAAGCTCGCCGAGTATCACAACCTGGTCGCTTTCTTTACCTCTTTTGTTTTTATTTTTATATCTATTCATATTTGCGTAGACTGAAAAATATTTGCCTTTTATCGGAAAGGAATATTTAAAGGGTTTATTTTGGTTTGAGTGTGTGGATTAGAGTTGGTTTGGTTGTGTTTTTAAGTAAGAAGAATAAGATAGAAATTTGACTATTTGGCCATAACAAGCACTCATGTCTTTTAGACTTAGCACTTGAGGGGATGTGGACTGTACAGCCAGATTAGGCTGACCGAAGTAAAAGTTGAGTTCCTAAGGTTGGACAAGATGGTAAAAAACTTTATGCCATGGACCATTTAAGTGGGGTGACAAAGCTGAAAATTTTGAAGGACTTGGTCCCAATACTAGGGTTCTAGAGCCTTCTATGACTTGAGTAGGGCGTAATATGCACCACTCTACGTATGCACGTGGAAGCAGCATGATATGTACACCCTTGATATATGGCAGGAAACGGTTATGAGAGCCGTTAGAGGACACATAACATAAATAGTTGTGATTCGTACCTCCTCTGTTATGCCTAGGTCACGCATATTATTAGAGCTTGCTGAGGTCTCTTGAGTCTCTCTGGCTTTAGGATTCCTCATGGTGTGTTGTTTTGGCATTTTTTTTTTTATTAAAATTTTGTTTTCTATAGTTGGTATGTGTCATAGTTACCAGGTGTATGGGTATGTGTACGCGGTTTGTGTAGGTATTTGGTTCATGACTTTTTACATTATTATTATAAGACTTACTTTAAAGAGAATCTAGTATCTTATATGTGGTATGGTGCATTCAGCATAGTACATAGGGTTATTGAGAGAATTTTGTAACTATGGCATGAGTAAAGGTGAGAGAGAGAGGAGAATGATGGAAAGGGAACTGATTTTTCGTGTTTGGTTGTGGCTTTGAGCGAGTGAATTTTGAGTAATGCTTTGAACTTTACACACTCTTAACGTTATAACTTTATGCTCATGGAACCAAGTGATGATTTTGGTGTTGGTGATTTATGTTGGATGTTATGATTTTTCAGTTTCCTGCTTTGCGAGAGTTTGTACAAATGGGAAAGCCTGTTTGGGGAACCTGTGCAGGGCTTATATTCTTGGCAAATAAAGCTATAGGTGGGTTATTTCTGTCTTCTCCTTTCTGACCTTGTGTTGAATTTTAGACAACATCAGGTATCTTATTCTTAATTTTTTTTCTCACTTAAATAGATAATAGTTTAAAAAATTAAAATGACTAATATCATTTCAGGACAGAAGACTGGTGGTCAATATTTGGTTGGTGGACTTGATTGTACAGTGCATAGAAATTTCTTTGGCAGCCAGGTAAATGCATGTGCTATGCATTTTAAGCTATAGTAACAAACTGTTGACAACCACAACAACCCAACCTCCATAGGCAATTTGTGAAGGGAGGCCCGTCATGGAGGTGCCATAAGGTGGAATGGTGTGTTTATATGGCGGAATTTTGGCCTTCCGCCATCCGCCATTGATAACATTTATTACAAGTTTATTTTGCCAAAACAAATTTCTCTTGCTTTAAAACATTTACCATTTGTGTCATTATAATTAATAAGATTCATGGATTTCTATGAATGTAAATATAGTATGTGATGCACAAAACTACAAGAGAATAATATGCTTGGTTTGAGGAACAAATTATTTTGTGCACTTTGATAATTTGGATAACATTTAACTAAAATACATACTTATTTAGATTCAAAGCTTTGAGGCAGAGCTTTCAGTGCCGGAGCTTGTCTCCAAGGAAGGAGGTCCTGAAACATTTTGTGGAATTTTTATTCGTGCCCCTGCAATTCTTGAAGCAGGGCCAGAAGTTCAAGTGCTGGCTGATTATCCTGTACCTTCTAGCAGATTGTTGAGTTCTGATTCCTCTATTGAAGACCAAACGGTTAGTTAATAACATATCTGTCTTTAGGAAGCTTTCAGCTTTCCTTGTTATGAATATAAGATAAAAAAAAATAAAAGTGCTATGTTTGTGAGTTTCTAACTTTTGACTAAATTGGAAATACGTGACTGACTCAAATTTTAGAGTGTGATCATTTGTCAATTCTAGTTTTAGGTTGCTAGTGGTTATTTATTCCAGAGCCATTAGAATCTAAAAGATTCATGTATGATGAATGAGTAATGAAAACATGCAAGAATGGACAACATTAAGTATATTAATATTCAACTCTTATTAGTTAGGGACATTGTTATTCAATGATCCTCCACTCTTTGGAAATTTCCTTGTTTATATGCTTATCCTCTTTGGAAAAGTTTCCTACTTTTGTGAAAACTGTACATAATAATATTACCTTATAGGATATTTAGTTTCCAATCCAATATGTTGCTTCATCTTCATATACCCAATGAATTACTGATATACCGTATTAATAGGTTTAGTGCTGTATATTAACATTGATTGCCGATCGGCCATAGCCTTTTAGCATTGTATGTTAAGGCTAATCCATATTTGCACTATTAAAAAAAATAATGCCATCATTAAATGGTAGCTGAGTCACATGCTCATACTAGCAGCACAAGGTGGCTATATATAGAAAAGAAAACTGTCTTGGCCATATGGTGTTGTATATATAGCATGCTGCTGGAAGTATTTGCTCTGGTTATGTTGCTTTCTAGGAAATGTTCCTCGGATGATTAGTTCCCTCAATGAAGAATTAGCATACTCTGTATTTCCCTATGTGTTATATGTATGGTAGTTTTATTTCTTAATCTTACGGCAGTGGATTTAGAGATGCTCCTTAATCTCACTGTTTATGCTATTTTAGTTAGACCATACACAATTACTTGATGGTTACCATACTTCCGTTTAACTTATTTGCTTAAGAGGCCTTTATGTTTGTTGCAGGTGATTTAGGAAGCAATCTTGTAATGTAATGATTTCAAAACCATTCAGCATTTGATAAACAAATGGTCTGAATATGATTTAATTGGACATTTAAACAAATGGTCTAATGTAATGGTCTACTAGTTAGCTTGACAAGATTGACACTTCTTATTACTTAACAAATAATGTTTCCTGCTATAACCCAACAGCTCTAACTTTGTCTTTCCAAGGAGTGCTAAGAACATTCTCCTTCATATACACTTTATCTAATTGGTTAAAATTTATTGAAAACTACAGGAGAACAAATCATTAAATATGATTTGAGACCAACAAATTGTCATTTTCAATAAATTTCAACTAATAAAAGTGTGTTGAAAAGAGTGTGTGAGAAAGTGTATTTCTAGTATTTCACTTCTTATCAAGCAGATTTCATGTTAGTTTTGGATATGACAGGAGAATGCTGAGAAAGAAAGTAAAGTTATAGTTGCTGTGAGACAAGGGAACATATTAGCCACTGCTTTCCATCCTGAATTGACAGCCGATACTCGATGGTAGATATAAGTTGTTTTTGGCCTTTGAATTTTACAGTTTTATATGATATCGAGTTATAAACTTATATTCATTTAATTTTTCAGGCATAGTTATTTCGTAAAAATGTCAAATGAAATTAGAGAAGAGGCCTCTTCGAGTAGCCTTGTTCCTGCACAAGTCAGTAGTACAAGTCAATATCAACAGCCCCGGAATGACCTTCCTATCTATCGATAGGACCAGAATACTCCCCAAGCCTTTCTTGAACAATTGTGGATGATTTTTTTTTCTTTCTATATTTTTCTCGAACATTTTATCATATAATTGTTGGATCTTAGAAGATATAGCTAGCTGTTTATTATTCTTTTTTCTATTTGGACAAACAGTATTGTATTTAGACTTTGATGTTTTCTGTTAAGTAGTCATCTATCTGCCAAATATTCATTCCAGCTTTTTCTGATGGTCGATCAAAAGTAGCTATTAGCTACCTTTTTGTGATGTCATGCTATTTTCTTTTTCTTTGGGCCATGTAACATTATCTAGGAAAAAGTGTTAAGCTTTTAGGGTATTTACTAGTTTATGGTCCTTATTAAGTGGAAATGGATTCAGTGGAGACACATTTTGTCACCTTCATGCATTCTAACGCATGGGTAAAGTATGTTTTTCGTTTCTAAACTACTTTTTAATCATCAACGTCGTCAAACTTTTTTTTCCCATTGTTTTAGTCATTTTTGTCTATTTTGAATGTTAAGTGATAACACGGTGCTTGTTTAATTATTATTTTATTTTATTATATTTTCTGGCCGTTAAAAAACAAGCAAAATGGCTTCCCTAGAAAGAAAAAAAAAAACCAAACTTCCCAACATTCCTACTCTAACACATATTTCCTCAACATTCCCACTCGATCTCAAACAATTGTGCTTCAAATTTTCACATTCCAAAATTTGAGTTTTCAACAAGCATCTCCAAATCAAGCTCAACCAAGGGTCAATCTCATCACCCATTTCCCACCATCTGTGCACTGAACGCCTTTGAACACCTCATTGTATTTCTCCTACCCACCTTCCTCGCCACCTCAAAATTGTGTTGAAGGAAAAAAGAGGAAGGAGAATTTGTTACCCCCATTGGACGTTAAGGGACTCGTAGTCCCAATATTCCTTGGGCCGAATGATGTTGACATGGCATAGAAAATTCTAGATCCAAGACCTGGCAATTTGATGGCCCTTAAAATCTGCCTTACCTATTTGTGAAACATCCAAGGCTGTGACTGGCTGTTGGATTTTTGAAGGGAAGTGAGAGTAATTCTTTTAATAAATATTTTAATTTAATAAATTTATTTTTAAAATAAAATGATAGATCATTTTAAATTCAATATTTTACTCTCCTTTGAACACCTCATTGTAATTTAATAATTAACTTAATTAAAAAATAAGATTTTTTTCTTTCTTTTCAAAATCTCATTCCCAAACGGCAAACGCATCTTTAAGAAAAACTTTCCAGTTTTACCTACTATCAAAGTGAGAAAAACGTCTGACACTGAAAAACGTCCTTTAATGGCACCATCTGTAGTTTATTAGAAATTTTTGTTTCTACCTTTCTTGATAAGTACTGTCATGTTCAACATTACGGAAATTGCAAAATAATTTAATGAAAACCATCAAAACACTAGCACAAAAACCTCATTAAATTATAACAACCAATTCAATCAACATCTATTGCTATAGCATCCATTAGTCTAAATGAAGCGTTATTTGGACATTAGCAGGGTCGGCAGCGAATGGACAGGAGTTTTAGTAAACGAGGAAAATTTAAATTGTTTTTGTTTAGTAGAGTTGATATTTTAATTGGTAAGATTTGAGGTGAATAATATTTAAAATACTTCATTTGTTTGAATACCAACAACAAAAAAAATGTCTGGCTCCTGCCATAAAAAACTTCTATCTATAATAGCCAAGAATTTCCATAAAAAACACGAGTAATGGAAGAAATTAATTACTATTTTAGCCTCAATTAAATACAAAATAAATTTTTTGTTAGGGTATATATATATATATATATATATATATATATATATATATATATATATAATTTCTATTTCTTTTTTTTCCTACTCATCCAAATAAATACATATGATTCTTTTTTATTTCATAGGATTCTTTTTTATTTCTATCCATTTTATTTCTATATATCCAAATGATACAACTTTTTTTACCATATTTTTCTTTATTTATTTTTTCTTTAGTTACCTCATCATCCATCCATACAAAATGTTAGGATTAGTTTTAAATATTTAAAACTAATAAAATTTTATTAGAAAACATTTATTATACCTTTGTATTTTGAATCCCAAGTCTATAATAAGAATAATTGTAGTTATAGTTTCCTAACATACTCATTCTAAGAAATAAGTAAGTGTATGTTAATCAATCCTACAAATATTTGCTAATGTTCATTGTACATTACTCCCTCCATTCCAAAATCAGTCTTATCTTAGGTTATTTTAGACAACTCAAGAAAAACTATTAAATACTTCCTCTTTTCCTAATTATATCTCTTTTAACTAATTCAGGTCCCTTAAAAAAATAATTAGTTTAGATAATTACATTAAAATTTTCAATTATATGTACTATCATTTTAAAATTATCCTTTTCTTATATCTTTTTTTACTTAATTGTTTTTCATTAATGTTTGGAGAGACAATAATTAAGTAAGAATATCTAAGAAAAAATAATTAATACATCTAGAAATTAAAAAAAGAGTCTTATAAATGGGAAAAACAAATTTCTGAAAATGATTTTATAATTAAGTACGAAAGGAGTAGATGAAATATAATAATTTTACAAAACTAACCTTATTTAATAGATAAAAGAGAATAGTATTAATATTAAATTCAAAAATTAAAGTGATATTTATTAGGGTATTGATGGAAAACAACAATTAATGTTACATGAAAAAACTAAATATAATTTTGGGATAATTTTTTTTCTCAAAAGTGACACTTATTTTAAGATGAGATGAGTATTTGATTTTTAAAAGGAATACTATTGTAACCTACACCAAATATATTTTAAGATTAATTGAATTTATAATTTGTAATCGTACTCCTAAAAAAAATAAGTGGATGTACATTAAAAGACCCCTTTAAATAAAAATAACTAGTTTTAGATGTTTAAAATTAATCTCAAAACCTGATGTTATTTCCCATAACCAGATAGTCACATTTGAATCACTTCTTAGTTCTTATTTATAATTTTATAAACTTGATAGTTCTTTTAGTTTATAAAGAAAAATTAGCACTCCTTTCTCTTCTGTAATAACGTCTGTAAAAATAAAGACTCTTCTGCGATAACATAGAGATTGAAGCAACCGCTATGCTAGGCCATTTGACTAAAAGGCGAGGAAGGGAATGTCATGTTTGATTGAAACAATGTTTTTTTTTTCAACTTTATGAAAGAGTTATCTCATGATTCCACTCACTCATGTATTATTAACAATTTGCTATACCCCATTAGGCCGGCTTAATAGTGAAAGGGTTGAAATAAATGCACGGAGACTTATTGTAAAAAACAATTCTAAAACAAATATAAATGACCATGAATCAATCAATTATACAAGTGACAACAAATCGACAAGTCATACTAATTCTGAAAACATTTTCTCCTAGTACTGCTGGACAACCACAATGAGATGAAGATGATAGTAAGTTTCTCGTGTATGCAATGAAAGGTTGATCAGAAAATGATAATTCCATTTATACTAATAACTATAATTATAACAATGCATTGATCAGAAAGAAATTATATTACTTAAAGCAACCCATGTAAGGCTACAATGCACAAAGAGTGATTCAGGTACGATAGCTAAGTGAGGGAAGCTCAAGTAGTTGGTAGAGTATATCATGCCAACAAAAGAAGAAATTCTTTTCTACCAGCACAAATATAAAAAAGTAGCCTAGTATGCACAATCAGAATATATAATAGCCTCCTTCACAAACAAAACATCATAACCAAGGTTTTGGACATCAATCTCAGTCATCATCTTCATCGTCCTCTTCCTCCTCATCATCCTCTTCCTCCTCCTGTACAAAAAGGAAAAAATGAGCTCAAAAAGAAAGGGAAAAAAAAAGAGGAATGGCTTCGAGCTTTTATCATCAAAAGAATACATGTTTTGCTGAAAAACTAAAAAATAAGCAGCACTAGCATTTATGCCTCTTTAAACTAAGGAACCCAGCTTTTCAACTTATTGGGAAGCTAAACCATCGTAGAGGCCTTAGTATAAAAACAAAAAGGTTCAATCCATGTTTGAAAATCTCTATTCTACAAACTTCTCTTGATGAGTCCAAAGAGTTAGTAACAAGTTAATAACTACTAAAGCTAACATACCCCATTGCCGAAAGACTCCTTGCTATGCGAAGGTATGAGTCAAAAGGGTTAATAACTGCCATAGTAATTGAATTCATTACATTTACTTCTTGAAAATAACTTCTTTATCTCATATTTACCCTCTAGAACTAAAATCTTGAAACCAAAGCAACTCCACTCAGAGCAATTATACATAATATTCATTCAGTACAAGCTCTCTATCATACTCAATATTCAAGGAAGTACAGAGAATATATTCTAAGTAACATAATTAACAGAGAAAGAGGAAAGAAGACTACCTCTCCACTGGCATCATCTTCATCATTCACTTCAGATTTGGACTTGTCTGATTCTTCATCATCTGCGGAGCTTGCCTGGCAACATTATAGAAAATAAAGTATATAAACACAAGACAATCAAAGTGCCACACACAACAGAAAAACTGGCACAGGTTACTGACCTGCTTTTTATCATAAGCTTTGATAAGTTTTTCATACTCAGCTTTCCTTTTCGCAGCCTTGGCTTCATATGGAGCTTTCTCCTTCACATTTCAATGAGAGGAATAAAAATTAATAAAAAAATAAATCCCTTCTTCAATAGAATGAGTTCATTTGGTACATATATATTGATATTACTGGAATTCAAATTGAAGCAACATTTGCATACAAATGAGAAACTATATCTACTTCAAAATAAATTTATATTGAAAACAACTAAAAAAACAGTGAAGAGTCAAATAATTTAAAAGATAACAAAATGAGCCATTATTTATCACAATTGCAAAGCTTACAGCACTGGACAAGGATTTCCATTTCTCTCCTCCAGCTTTCCCAACCTTCAAACAAAGAGTGCAGCAAACAATTCAGATGCATATTCAAAAAGGGCACGTCGTCATTGAAGATGAAGCAAATTAACATGTAACTTACAACTGATACAGCCTTCACATTAGGATTCTCAGCCTTAAAGGTCTTCCTGAACTCCTCACTATCACAGAGAAGGAAAATAAGTCATATCATTTTTCTGAGGGAGAGATATGAAGGAAAGAGTAAAGAAGATACAAACAGGAACACAAAGAAAGCACTGGGTGGTCTTTTAGGCTTGTTGGGGTCTTTCTTGGCCTTCTTCTCCTTCTTTGGTGCACTACTTCTCCCAGGCTTACCGGAAGCCTTCCGCTTTCCAACCTTTCTGAAAACAACAGAGATATATGTTCCATCACTACATTATTTCCTGTAACAGCTGGATGCACCATCAAGTATGTATGATTAGATATTAATATAATGTTTCGATATAAAAAAAAATGTGCCAGAAAGCCAACGCCCTGATGGACAAGGAGATACAAATTTATATGAACAATCAACTAATTTCACTTAATTGTTATGATACACTCACTAACCGGTCATCAACGGGCTTCAGTGATTCTTTTGAGGCCCTTGCTGCTCCCTTGCCCTTTGCATTCTTCATTGTTCAAGTTCCTGTATGAAGACAATCTACAGCAATCAAAACACGGGAGTCAGAAAATTCCCAAAAAAAGGGGACAAAAGATAGATAGAACTTCAAGAAGTTAAATAGCAAAATTAGCTAAATACACAAAACATGAACCCCACTAAAATTAGGGTATAATAAAAGCACCATATGGTGTTACATATGGTGTTACATATGGTGAGGTCGGCTACATGGATCATACGATAACCAAAGTTTCAGAAATATTACGGGGTTAAGGTTAACTGATGCTTGACCGAATGTTACATATCTACCTAGGAATCCACTTTGAAGAAATTCATATGTTTGAGATTTTGTAGCACCAGAATAATTGTCACACACATTAAAGTTGACTTTTCCATCAAAGTTCAGAAATCAGAGACAGTCTAAATTATCAAAATTATGATATAACAATCAACAAAAAGAAGCACATAAAAACTCCTCAAGTCACATATATCCTTCCCCTTGACATGCTTTGAGGCCACAGTATACAAATTCAAATTAATAGAGAGAGAGAGAGAGAACAAAATTGAAAAGCATGAAAACAGCAGATACTATGCAATTTCCTCCTCCTAACTCACCTTTTTTTTATTTTTACACTCCTCAAAACCATAAACCACAAAAAAAAGTATAAAAAGAAATCAAACTTCGAATTTTCTCATCTTCCAAACAGAAATTGAAGCCAAGAAATATAACCCCCTAAAGAAAAAGGAAAATTAAAAAAGGGGGATATTATTGAAGAACAAGAATACCTTAGAAAGAGGAAAAGAGGAACAGGGGAACTTACACGCGAAACAGAACAAAACAGAGAACAGAGAATCAAAGCTAAGACAGTACCACTAGCAAAAGCAGAGAGAGAAAGGCTGTTGGAAACTAAAGAAGAGGGTACGGCCCAATAGAGAGCAAAACGGATCAAAGCAACCGGATCTACCGGTTAACTTTTGGAGACTTTGGTGCCTTGCCTCCACACGACTCAACCCGAGAATTGGTTTTCACCGGCCACACCCGGTTGCCACTCGACCACGATATTATGCTTAATTTAAATATTTAATGATTGCTATTGCTTTTCAATAATTACCAGCTAAATAATTTTTGTAAGACCGTTATTATTTTATATCATAATCATAATTGACCGAAATTTTGCTATAAAAAGGGCACCAAAGTGTTGGTGTTTTATTTGGGCCAGATAACCACGATATTTGGATGGGAGAGTAGGTGGATTACACTAGATAATATTGCGAGGGGAAATAATTATTCTATTTATATAAATTTTTTATTTAGCAACTAGGACTAACTCAATTAGTCAACAAAGATATATAAATATTGTAACTTTTTTTATTATGGGTTGAATTCCTATGAATAAAAAATATGATTTTTTATTTAACATTTAATTAGTTTAATTTTAAGATAAAATTGATCTAATTTCATCTAATCTAAAATGATATTATGATCAGAGAAAAATTAGTTTAATTTTATGTGTTCTCACTTTTTTTTAATTAGAGAAAAATAAATATAGATACCCCAAATACCAATTGATACCTAGAAAAAGAGAATAATAAAATAGATATTATGATGTGATAGGAACAGAAAAGAGTAAAATGATAGATATTAATGAGATGTTAAAAATAATGAAATGTTCAAATATCATTACTATTATGATGTGATAGTAAGTCGTTAGTTGTTAATTTTAGTGAAAATCAACATCATATTCTTCTATTTGAGCTTTTCGAATGAAGATAGAGATTTCACTAAAAATGTTTAGTCAATTTTTTTAGCATAACTTAATAATCAATAAAGTTGATAAATATTTCGTAACAATAGTTTAGTTAAAAATGATAAACCATTTATATTTGACCTCTTTTATATATTATTTTATCTAAACTTATTTTTTTATATAGAATATAAATAAAATATGAAATATAAGAAAAACTAAAATTTTAAATTAGTAATGTTTTTACATGGTTTCCTGTATTTTTAGAAGATAAAAAAATAATTACTCATTTGATTTTATTGTTATAAAACTTTTTTTAGTTTAGTTAAAAATGATAAACCATTTATATTTTACCTCTTTTATATATTCTTTTATCTAAAATTATTTTTTTATATAGAATATAAATAAAATATGAAATATAAGAAAAACTAAAATTTTAAATTAGTAATGTTTTTACATGGTTTCCTGTATTTTTAGAAGATAAAAAAATAATTACTCATTTGATTTTATTGTTATAAAACTTCTTTTAGTCCCTATACTAAAGAAAACTCTATATATGTAATTTTTAATCTTCCTATACATATATTATTTTAATCTCTTTAAAACGTTTTATAAAATAATTAACTACAAATTAATTATAAATTATCAACTATTTTTTTATTACAAATTATCTTACGATAAATTAGTTATGAATTACTTGTTAATATTTTTGTAGTTAATTGTAATTGATAATATTACTCATATTTTGATAACAAGGACTAAAAATGATTTAAAATATAAAGTATATAGACTAAAAATATCACTTTCAAACTATAAGGACTAAATGAAAATTAAAAATATAAATTATAAGGACTAAAAAAACTACTTTCAAATTACAAGGACTAAAAGAGAATTAAAATATAAACTATAGGAACTAAAAAATCACTTTAAAATTATAAAAACTAAAAAGTATAAATAATAAAACTATATGGACCAAATAAGTAATTAAACCAATAAATAATAAGTGAATATGAAAACTTTAAAAAAGTTATAATAATTTATTTATTTTTACCTCACCCAATGACCAAAACTAAAATATTAGACTAGATCAAGAATTGCTTTTATATATATATGTGAGATGACAATGACTAATGATCATTTACCCTGTTAGAAGGTGGATGAAGTTCTTGTTCCATTATTGAAAAAAAAAGCATACACCATGGTTGTGTTTGTTGTGCAATAACAAGTCTGAATGAAAGATTCATCTTTTGCTTTTAAGATAAGTGTAAGATCATACGTCCATAATTGTTCACTTTCAACTTCTTACAGGTTAATCCTTCCTATAAGCACGGGGCAATATGTTTGCGTAGGAGTTAGGACCTCAAAATGCTGACTCATCCAGTAGCGCCATGTCTCAACAATGGGCACCTAAGGCTCAATAAGCTTAAGTGTAACAACTGTCATTTGTGTTGCGTCAACAAGCATTGTTGCCTCTTGCCACTTTTTCTCTTTCTTATAAACTAAAGTCGTGCAAAGTTCTTGAACAATTTTAAATGTACCTACATCAATGTCTCTCTAATGAGACTCTTGGTGAAAACTCTCGAACCATCTATGGCCACCTAATAATATTTTTGCCGGCATTTTGTACCTAAAAGTTCAATAATAGATAATAAAAGTTTACTGAAATAATGAGATTTAAAAAAATCAAATTATTTTTTTAATGCATAAAAGAAACAATGGAAATGCATTTTCATTGTGTATCAAACCTAGAAACATAATGAAAATGTGTTTTTTCTTATGTATAAAACTTAGATACACACAACAAAAATTTGCATTCATTGTGTATGTATGCATGATGAAAATAAATTTTAATTTGTTACATCTATCAATACAATAATAAAATAAAACAAATTGATGATTTGTAAAGCTCACTGCAATTCAGAATGAAAAGCAACATGATCAGGGAGCGAGTGTGAAATGTGAAAGGTAACCTTTGGTTGCCAGTGATGTGAAGGAAGAGAAAAGGGGTGTGCTGCAATGAGGGAGAGGGTGAAGGGGGTGAGAATTAAAATGGGCTAGTGTAAGGGAAAAGGAGGATAAAATAGTAATTCTATACATTAATAAAAGAATGAGGTGTGAACTTAGTACACAGATATACAAATAACAGGGCCCAAGTTTACTCCTCATTATTTTGAAAAATTTCAGGCCTATTTTGCATTGTAACTAACTCTTAAATTTTTTTAAAGTGACATGCCCATTTTGCAATTTGACAAAACTGTTTGAACCTTAATTTTATTATTTTAACATCAAATAATTAATACACTATTCAGTATTATATATAATTTTTATTATATATTTTCTATTATATATATATTTCAAAAATACTCTCTTAAATTTAAAGAGATAACAAAAGTTATTCTACTTTAATCGTATAAAATTAGAGTTTTAATTGATCACTTATATAAAGTAATGATCCATAGACACTTTTTAATTCTAAAATTCATCATTTTTTTTATCTTTCTCATTCTATCATATTATATATTTTAATATATCATATTTACTTTTTTTTCCTTTTTCTCATCTTTTCTTCAGAAAAGGGTCAAATAATTTTTTTAAGAGAGTATAGTTTAATGAATATACAGAAATATTTTTTAAATTTACTGTCTTCTTTATTTGTTTTTTATTTTAATATTTTTATTTATCTCTCTCTCACACACACATTTACAAAAAAGAAAATTAATTTTTCTTTTAGAGAAAGAAATCAAAAATCAACCCAACCTAATTTCTCTCATTATTCCATTTGGCACTATCATATATTCTATCTGTCTCATTATAATTATTGTGTAAGAGAAAAATATTTATTAAAAAATTATTATTTTAATTTTTTAATATAATATTAATTATATTTTTTATTTATATTTCTTATAATATTAAAGACAAATAATAAAATTTATAAATAAATTGATGATGATATAAAATTAATTTTATATAATTATTATTCTTATTTTCTTGATGTAAATAAAATAAACAAGGAAAACTATTATTTTAGGGTGGAGGGAGTAACACATTTATCTAACTGCCATTAATTTTTTTACGAATCCTGTACTTTACCCAACAAAAATATCAATGATGATGGGATAATGCTAATACAACAACGTCACAAATACAATACTTCGATTACATTCGACCAAATATCAGACCCCAAATAGATTTATCAGAAAGAGAATTAATTAATCTCACAGAAACTCATTAGATTTTTTTGTCCAAATCCGCAATCCTAACCACCCAACCAGTGTGGAAGAGTGAACCAGCACCACAAATTTCCCACGTATATATTGCACCATCAGGAACCCAGCGGGTCCCACATACATCGCCACGTCACCACCTCCAGATAAACATAACGATAAGTCGAAGCCTCTTCTCTACCGTCAGATGGATACTCTTCCAAATCCAACGCCCCCAAACTCCCCTGCACAGATTATCCAATCTCCCCTCCCTCGTCAAATACATCTCCCATCCCTCTCTCTCACTATAACCACTATTTTTCTCACACCAGGCGCACGTTAGCACAAACTATCATGGCCACGGCAACAGCAGCTGCCACCTCGTCCTTTATGGGGACGCGTCTCCTGGAGGCTCACTCCGGGGCGGGGCGAGTGCACGCCCGATTCGGCTTCGGCAAGAAAAAGGCTCCCGCCCCAAAGAAAGCCTCCAGGGGATCGGGCCGAGACACCGACAGACCCCTTTGGTATCCGGGCGCCAAAGCGCCCGAATATCTCGATGGGAGTCTTGTCGGAGACTACGGGTTCGATCCGTTTGGGCTAGGGAAGCCCGCGGAGTACCTGCAGTTCGAGCTGGACTCGCTGGACCAGAACCTTGCGAAGAACGTGGCTGGGGACATCATTGGAACCAGGACCGAGCTCGCGGACGTGAAGTCCACGCCGTTTCAGCCCTACAGCGAGGTGTTTGGGCTCCAGAGGTTCCGTGAGTGCGAACTCATCCATGGAAGGTGGGCCATGCTCGCCACTCTCGGAGCTCTCACTGTTGAGTGGCTCACTGGTGTTACATGGCAAGACGCCGGAAAGGTACGGTTCTCTGCTGTGACTTCTTTTCCCCCTCCAGTTATTGGGCATTTCTACTTTCTATCGTTTGATGATGATAATTAGAGATCTGATAATCACACACTCTCTCTAGTTTAAGAACAAGATCCATTAAATAAGAAATAAGATTCACAGGTTAGATTTACATGAATTGTGCCAAATTTAAGAGTCTATATTAGTTTTAGTTTGGAATGTTTTTAAACGGTTTTGGTGTGTTTGTCGGAACAGATGCTTGGCTTTGTTTGTTGTGTAATGTGGTCAGTTCCTTTAATTTTGTGTTTGAAATCATGAAAAACTACCGTATTTTAAAATTTAATTCTTTTATGCTATGAAGTCCTAAAATATTATTTTATTAATTTTAAATTAATTTGTATGTTTAGAATGATCTAAATATTAATTAAATTCCTTTTTCTTTCTTTCTAATTTTACGTTATTATTCCAGTTTAGAACGATGAAGTGAAAGTCCTATTGCATGTTTTTTAAATATATAGATTTAATTGCAAATCAAATTGTGTCCCAAACAACCAGAATGCAGCAATTATCCATTCTAGAATATCCAAGTGGTCTAGATCAATCGGTTGAATGAACGATATAAATGTCTGATATTTCTTCAATTATCATCACAGTTTTTTTTACTGCAATCCAATCACATAGTTGATGCCATAAAAATGTTTAAGTTAACTAATAAATGGAATCAAAGAAATTATGCGTGTTATTTCTTTTGATAGTAGTATATATGACGGGCATCTTAATTGATTATGAACTTGGTCTTTGATTTTAAGGTGGAGCTAGTAGAAGGGTCATCATACCTTGGGCAACCACTTCCATTCTCAATCACCACACTGATCTGGATCGAGGTTCTCGTAATTGGCTACATAGAGTTCCAGAGGAATGCAGAGCTCGACCCAGAGAAGAGGTTGTACCCAGGTGGCAGTTACTTCGACCCATTGGGCCTGGCCTCAGACCCAGAGAAGAAAGCCACCCTTCAATTGGCGGAGATCAAGCACGCCCGTCTTGCCATGGTGGGCTTCTTGGGCTTTGCAGTCCAAGCCGCCGCCACCGGCAAGGGCCCGCTCAACAACTGGGCCACCCACTTGAGTGACCCACTCCACACAACCATCATTGACACCTTCTCATCCTCCTCTTAAGAAGAAGAGTCTTTCTTGTGCCTCGTCACTATTACTAGCATATTGTAAAAGTCTTTTCTTCTTCGGCTTTTGGTTGTAATTAGAACATTTTCACTTAGTTGGATTAGTAGTACTTGTGAAAAACTTGTAACGTGAAATTGGAGAGGCTAAGCAGAAATGCTTCTGCTTGATGTTAAGTGTTCTCCTGTAAATGTTTATTATGCACGGAATCGAGAGGGAATGACGAGGGTAAAAAAATACTGATAAAATTGAGATCACTACGAAAGGTAATGGCAGGGAATTGGATTGAGGCCATTGAAGGTTTTAATTTATTCATTTGTTAAGTTTGGGTTCTAGATACGCGCTGATTTACTAAAGTTTGATTCTAGCCAATTTGACAAAGTTTCTTGCATTTTGATTAGCGTAGTCAGCAGCTTATTATATAGGATAAATAGTTAAACTTGTGTGTGAGAAGTCAACAAATTGGCACTGAAAGTACAATAAATTAGTTCTAAAAAAATAATTTTTTTTTAAATTAGTAATTAAATATTACAACTTAATAACAAATTAATTTTATAAATTTATTGATAAAATTAATTTATCGAACTTTTTATACATTCATTTTACATTCAGACATTTGTATTTTTAATGTTTCAAGGGAATCAATTTATCATTGATGTACACTTTTAAGACGAATTTAGTTATTTGGTGAAATTTATCCAACTAAATAAAATACCATTGAATCAAATAAGGCGTGAGTAAATAATGGTGGGAAATTGATATACAAGACTTTTATTATTCATTATAGTAATTGATTCCATTTTATTTTCAAATTCAAATCTATTAAAAGTTTCTTTATCCGCTTAAACTTTGATATTTTGGCATTTTTCTTTTTTTATAATTTTATGTTTTGTGGTTGATCCGATTAAACTTTTCATTTGTGATAAATAATTTCATTTTAGTTTTATTAGTTTTTATAATTATTTAAAATTTTATATTAAGCTTTAAATATTAATAAAAAATATATTGAAATTAATATTCCAAAAAATAAGATTTTTTTTACAAATAAAGTAAATGTATTAATATCAGTTAATATAAATTTCTGAAATCATCTAAATAATACCCAAATAAACCAGAAATAAGGCTTTTACTGGGGTTATAGCAATGAGAGCATATGCAGCAAGAGTGCCTCTACGAGTTGATTAAATTTAAGTAATTTTGCATAATAAAATATTTTCTACTGAAAAACATGATTGGTTCGTACCAATAGAACTTAAGTGAGTTTGTGTAATAAGCAACATTATTTAACTGGTTCTTATTAATAAATAATATTTTTTTCAACTACAAGATTTAATGTGATTTAAGTTAAGTATTCACTTTAGTAATTTAGTTTTTAAATCTATGTGTTATTTAAGATTTATAAATTTAAAATAAGTAAGTAATTATATATTATAGATATTTTAAATGAATTATTTGGTACGGATTGAAATCACCTATTCCAAAAACTTGTCCCCTTCCTTATCCCTCCAATCATGTTATGCCACATTAATTAATAAAATGTACTTTAAACTTTAACATATTAACGTCGTTAAACACCTCCATTATCAAACCAATAATCAGCCAAGTATTAAGAAACAATATTTCCTTCTAGGACATGCAATTGGGAAGAAAATTTATTTGGATTCAAGAGAAATGGAGGACCTACTAGTGAAAGATCTTGTGTGTGTGAAGTAAGCCTAAATTTTATGTGAAGAATTTTGTTTTAGGAACTTGGTCTTTCTTTACTAAGAAGTGCTAGTGCTCAACAGTTACTTTGATAATATTTTTTATACAGTGGATTAATTAGAAATTATTCTAAATATAATTTTAAAAAGAATTATTAAACTTTTTGTTATATAATAATTTGATGACAGTAAATTATATGTCATGTAAATAGTTGAATCTTATTATAATTATTTTGTATACTTTTATCAGAAAGAATAATCATAAGTAGGGAGTGATGACTGTAGGTGTTGGTTTTGATCTATTATATAATAGTTTTACTTTGATTACACCGTGAATCCTGTTGTTATTCGTCGTGAATCGCACCATAGATCACAACAAACTTCGTCGCAAAAATCATTGCCTACCCATCGTGAGTCGTAGCAAATCCCACCGTAATGGCACAAACCGTATTATAAACCATTGTGAAACCCACCACAAACCCGTTCGCCCGTGGTCGTGCATGGTAGCCTTGTGGTGGTGTTGTGACCTTGCTATGATGTTGTGGCCGTGTGAGGTTGTGCGTGGCAGAGCAAGATCAATTGTGATTGGTGAGGTTTTGGTTTATATCTTGGTGAAGGATCTAAATCTAGGTTGTAAGAGGCAAGAAAGGTCATTGACATAGAGGTTGTTGGTGGTGTTGTCAAACTCAGCGGCGCTGGTGGTGTCGTTGGCATTGTGCGCAAGGTCATTGGTGATTGGTAAGGATTTAATTTGTTTAGATATGGATATGGGTTGTAGAGAGGGAAAAAAGGTCAATGTATCACAAGGTTGTTAGTGGTGATGAAGTCAATGACATTGGTGGTGTCATTGACGGCGTTGCGCACCAGTGCCCAGATGCAATGAGGCAGAATTGGGAATGGTAGGTCACTAGGGGTAGAGAGCAAATGGGGTAAAAGAAGGGAAAGAAAAAGAAAATAGAAAAAATGAGGATAAAATTTGACTTTTTTTAATCATGTTATTGGTACGAAGATGTTCTGTTAAAATGAGTGACATATCTTCATTGGAGATCTTGAACGCACACAAGGTGGGTATTTCCCTCTCAACATTTATTCCATACTCGAGGGCCGACCATGATTTGAATCCTGGATCACTTGATTAAGGAACAAAGCCGATATAGTTATGTCAATGGTTGTTGGTAATAAAATTTGACCTTTAACTTATAATTTATGGATTTTTAAAATTATTCTATAATTAACTTAATAACTCTATTAAGATTTTTTGAAACTAGAGGGACCAAAATTATAATTTAATATTTTATGTTATATAAAATAAGGGTTGAATAAATATTGATGAGATGTTCATTTATAGTACTTTATTATTCAAATTTTATTCATTATAATATTTGATTCCATAAGATATTTTTTAAGAAATTCAAATATCTTACAATTTATTTTTTGCGGAATAGTTCTTATCTCATTTCATTATGAATCAAATAATCAATACAAAAATTACATGAGTAATAGAGTAAAGGTTAGGGAACAATGGAGTCACCCTTGCTAACTCACGAGCAACTCTATTTATTTGTCTCTTAACAAATCCTATTCCATAGGATGGATGAGTAACTAAAATATTTTTACACCCAACAATAATATTTCTCAAATCTTTTCAAGTCCTCACATGTAGTATTTATTTTGTCAACTACCATTCCATTTTATAGTCTAATTCAAACACTACATGATTAAAATTCCATATATGACCTTCTTGAACATTCGTGCATGGTTGTCTCCACGATGTCATTACTGAAATCAATCTCCCTTGATCATCATGAACACATAAACCAGTTTCAATGGTATTACAAATCATATGGAAGCTAGAATCCATATTGCATTTGAATCATCTATGTCCTCACATTTACGAGCCTTCAATGATGCAATTTCGAGTATTAATTCTTCCTAGATGATCTTTTTTCTTTACACACTTCCAACTTTGGTGAAACTCCTCTCCTTTTCTAACCATAAATTCATTTGGGACATCCTTATTTTCCGAAACCTTGTCATTTCTCCTCCTCCATATACTTCATAGCTAGATAGCCATTTTACAACTTTCTTTATCCGCTTAAAATTTGTTTTCTTGGCATCTTTTTGATGGTTTTATGTTTTTTAGATGATCCGATTAAATTTGTGATAAATAACTCATTTTAGTTTTATTAGTTTTTATAATAATTTAAACATTTATATTAAAAGATTCAAATCTTAATATTTTTTTTATTAGAATTAAGATCCCTAGAAAAAAGAAAGTCTATGTTATTTTTACAAATAAAGTAAGTCTATAAATGACAATTAATATAAAATTCCTGAATCATCTTAAAAAAAAAACAAATAAGCTACAAATAAGACTTTCTTTTTTACGGAAAGACTTTTGCTAGAGTTATAGCAATAAGAATATTTATTTAACAATTTTTTTTTATTGGAGTACATAATTTGGCCGTGCATTTTTTTTGGTTAACTATATTTACTAGGTGGATGCATGGATGATATACATTTTTTTTAAATATACAAATATCATTACTCCATATAAAAAATAAGTTTAAATATATTTTTGATCCCTGATATATACTTGAATTTTACATTTGATTCCTCATAAATTTTTCATTTTGAGATGGGTCACTATAATTTAAAAGTTTTGTATGAGGTCTCTGTCGTTAAAAAGGATCCATTAATTGCTGATGTGGTTATTTATTTGATACGTCGACAAACTACTTGTGATACCACGTTAGATTAAGTGTGACATGTATGCTGACCACTTGTCATCTGATATAACATCATATTTTAATTAAATTAAAATTAAATTTAAATGAAAAATTAAATTAAAATTAAAAAAAATCCATTCATCCCTTCCTTGCAAGTAGTAGCAGCAAAAGGGTCAAATAACTCAACTTGACAATAGCCATTCGACTTCCCATTTGCCTTCTCATTGAAAAACTTCACCTCCTTCATTGGTCCATATTTACTAAGCTTAGCATCACTAGTCCTCCAATGCAAATCACTTCCCATTTCGTCGCAAATTTCTGTCAAAATATTTTTTTATAAATAATTTATTATTTCTATTGTTTTTGTTTTTTATCATTAATAATTTAGCAATTATTTTATGCATTTATATCATTTACCATGAATATTTGAATTAATACATACTTATAATTGAAGAAATAGTGAAATTGATAAATGCAAAACATAGAGTAAAATAAATCATTTAAGTCACTTATTGTAAATATTTTTTTTATTATAATACTTAATTTTTTTAAGTATTATTGAAGATACTCTATAAATATTGTATAGTTTTTCAATAAATATACAAAGAGAGCCAGAGAGAAAACATTTTTTTTATTTATTATTAATTCGCTTCACAACCCCTTGCAAACGCAGCAGGTTGCAAACCAAATGCATTCATGTGATATAGTGCCATCCAACAACAACAACATACCGTAAAGTTCAAAAAGCTAAGCACAACCGTTCAACTTTCAAACTCAAAACCACAACACGAACAAAAAAACACAAAACATAGCAAAATGGTTTGCACTAATAGCAGGAAGAAATTAAGAAATAGTAAACTAAAAAGTGTTATATTAAGCAGACCTGAAGCTTGAGCACGGTGGTTTTATCAGTAGTAGTGAGCACACTAAGATGAGAAAGAAACTCGAGCCAACATCCACTCCAACCCCCACGGTGAGGAGCTCGAACTCGAAGTCCTCGACATTGAGTAACTCCTTGAAGATAGTGTATGTCAATCTGAGAAAGTTCCTGTTCCTCACGAGTCTGATTAAAGCCAATGGTGAGCGTTTGTACAATGGTGAGGTGAGAAGCAGCGAGAGAGAGGGATAGGCTACAATGGCTTACCTGTCGATGACGTGGGCTGAAAATGCAGGTGCAACGGAGGCATGACGGTCACGGAGGCACAGCGGGTTCCCTTATCAAGTCGCAAAGGGGAGCGACAAAGGGCTAAGGTTGTGGGCATTTTATTTGGGGATAATTTTTAATTTCGACTGGTTTGATTCCATTGGTAAAATCCGTCATAAATTTATACTTTCCGATAGAATACAATCCTTCAAAAATATCCGTGGGAAAATACAATATTTCTGACAGAATAAATTCTGTGGGAAATATTCCGTTAGAAATATCTATTTTTTTTTGTAGTGAGTACTATTTGTGGTTGTTGTCCAATTCCCTACATTGCAACACCATCATTCCCACCATGTTCCTTAATTTCACTCAAATTCTCATATTAGTTCCCCAATTCAACCCTAATCCCATCTTTGACACCCAACTTGTTCCCTTTAAACCCTTAATTTTGAAACCCATCAACCCGCCCCGATGTGGTAGGGTTGCAATTGCGGCAGAAGAAGGGGTGGTAGGCATTGCGGTCGATGGTGGTTGTGGAGTTGCACAAAGGGACGTTGTGGCTACTGGTGGTGTGCGCCGATAATATGGTTAGCGAGAGGGGTGGTTAACCACTGGCTGAGAACTCTGACACGATGGAGGAGACGACGCACAAACTTGAGAACATCGCAAAAACCATTAGCACCTTTGACCTTTGAGAGAGAGATTTGGAAAGACCAAACCTTTCCACTGCCAAACCCAAGCTCTAGTGGAGAGAGAGATTGGAGTTGTTTCATTAACCCACCTTTTTCATTTAATTTTAATTTAATTAACATATGGTGTCATGTCAGATGGCACGTGGTAAGCTTGCATGTCACACTTAATCTGACGTGACATCACAGATAATTTGCCAACGTGTTAAGTTAACGGTCACATTAGAAGTTAACGGATTCCTTCTAATGATGATAAGAATCCTAAAAATTTTCAAATACATGGACCTATGACTAGGAGTATGACCAAACAGTTAGTGGATACCCTCCAACAAATGGTAGCAGACACACTTAACAAGGCCCAAGTGGAGAAGGATGAAGGCCCAAAGGCAAAGACACTACTAAGAATATTAATTATTGCTGAAGGCCCAGACTAATTTGAAGGCCCATGCCAAATATGTTCTTTTTTATATTTCTATTTTTTTAATTGTCATTTTAGCCCAAACTAATTTGAAGACCCACGTCTATTTCTATTTTTTTTTGTTTAGATACAATATATGTATTGATTTCATTTTCAATAGAAGGACTTTTGGCATTTTGCGAATATTTTTTCAGAGCTTCTTTCTGAGTTCCTTGTTGAACCAATCTCAGACTTATCAAGGTAATCCTTGTGGTGTCTACCCTGGCTTATCTTCCCTCTCTGGAAGTGGTGTCATCCAAACTCTATGACATGTATCAAGCAATCCACTCCTAGTAAGGATCACATCATCTGGTATCAGAGCTTCGACTCTTGTTACAGGTTCTATCCTATCCAATTTTTATTTTTTTTCTCTTTGTAATTTGTCTCAGGTTCATGTTTTGTTCTATTATTTACGTTCTTGTTTGCATCTTGTTACATTCTTGTTTGTGTCTTGTTGCGTTCTTGTTTTCGTTTTCGTTCTTGTTCTTGTTTCTTTCAGATTCTGTGTCAAAAATTCTGTTTGAATTCTGTTACAAATTCTATTTATGGACAATTTGGCTTACTGGAATAATTTAGGGGTTTAGGGTTTAGTAAGCTTTTGAATCTATTTGCCTATTGAACGAATTGCCTAATTGTCTCTTGAATTTGGACCAGTGAGATTAATTGATTGAAGAACTATTTATTATCCTAGACGAATTTTGAAGAAAAGAAAGAATTATATATATATATATATATATATATATATATATATATATATATAAAGTTGTAGAAAGTTTGAAAAAAAACAAAAGTGGGTATTTGATCTTTGAATGGAAATTTGAGATAGTTTTAGGTACTTTTTTTGGAAAAAATCATTTGCCTAGGGATTCTCCTCTGAATTTTGAGCATTTTGATATATAGTGGGTCTCAACCGGACAATCGTAGCAAAAGTTATGACCATTTTAAGTTTACATGTCATTTGTGCTATTTTTGTTTTTCATCTTCTTTGTTATTGAGTAGTTTCTTTGTTTCTTTGTTTCTTCTATTGAGTCTTTTAGTTTGTTATTGAGTCTGTTAGTTTGTTATTCAATCTGTTAGTTTGTTATACAAGTTTGTTATCCAATCTGTTATTTTGTTATCCAATTTGTTAGTTTGTTAACCAATCTATTAGTTTGTTATCCAATCTATTAGTTTGTTATCCAATCTACTATTCCATAATTAAGTTGTCTTTCATGTTCTATTACCTTTGTGCGTTCAATTTGATTCATCCATGAACTTAAGGGAGGGAGTGGTAAAAGGAAAGAGTGAAAAAAAAAACATCACACAAAAGCCTATATTGAGAGCATCAAATACGAGTGAACTATCATCAAAGACAGAAACACGTGAGTAGAGTGTGATGAGGTTCTGTAACCTTTGTTTAAATTACTGCAGAATTTTTTGATCCTTAATTATGGTAGGAGCTGGTGACGGTGGTGGTGAATATCATCAACTGGACGGGTCTTAGCACTTGTTACTGGATGTGATGACTACACAAATGCAACGTTTGCTGAACCGTAACATTGAAGAACTCTATGGGCGAATAGAAGGACTAGAGAACCAACTGAATTAGAATGCTAGAAGACATTATGGTGGGAACAGAGGGGGCAATGATGGACCAAGGAAAAACAGAATGGAGGGGTAGAACAAAATTGAAGGAGCAAAACTCAATGTACCTTCTTTCAAAGGCATGAGTGACCCAGACGCCTACCTTGACTGGGAGATGAAGATTGAGCATGTATTCTCCTGCAATGATTATACTGAAGAGCAGAAGGTGAAGTTGGCAGCAACTGAATTCTCAGACTATGCCCTTATTTGGTGGAATAAAAATAGAAGAGAAATGATGAGAGTGGAAGAGAGAGAGATAGATACATGGGCTGAGATAAGAAGGGTTATGTGAAAGAGGTATGTTGCAACTAGCTACAACAGAACCATGTGATAGGAACTCTAGAGGCTGTCCCAGGGAAGTCTAACTGTGGAGGAGTACTACAAAGAGATGGAGATGACACTAGTGAGGGCAAACATTGATGAGGAAATTAAGGACACAATGGTTCATTTTTTGAATGGCCTAAATCCTGACATTAGAGATGTTGTTGAATTACAAGAGTACGTGGAATTGGATGACTTGCTGCATAAGGCAGTCTAGGTTGAACAACAGTTGAAGAGGAAAAGCATAGCAAGAAGGAACTCATCCAACACCTTCAACCAGAATTGGACCAACAGATCCAAGAAGGAGGGATGCAACTTGTCCAGCTCATCAACACAGTCTCCACATGGAAAGTTAGCAGTGCCCAGTGTTGGAACTAAGCATAATTCTGCCTCATCATCTAACACCGATACTAGAAACATAAAATGCTTCAAATGCTTAGGCAAAGGACATATTGCTTCTGACTGTCTAACCAGGAGGACCATGATCATGAAGGCAGATGGAAGAAGAGCTTGAGGAGGAAGCTATGCAGGGTGATATGCTAATGGTGAGAAGGCTCTTGGGAAGTCAGATGCAGCCATTGGACGACACCCAAAGAGAAAATATTTTCCACACCAGATGTACAATTAATGTAAGCTTTGCTCTTTAATTGTTGATGGAGGAAGCTGTACCAATGTTGCAAGTTCCAAGTTAGTGTCCAAATTGAATTTGGATACTAAGCCCCATCCTAGGCCATACAGACTTCAGTGGCTTAGTAAAGATGAAGAGGTAAAAGTGACTCAGCAGGTTGAGGTGTGTCTCACCATTGGAAGATACAATGATAGGGTGTTGTATGATGTGGTTCCAATGGAGGTGACTCATATAATGTTAGGTCTACCATGGCAGTATGACACCAAAGCAGTGCATGATGGCTTTGCCAACAAGATTTCTTTCCAGCATCATGACCAGAAAATTATTCTTAAACCTCTATCCCCTAGAGAAGTGTGTGATGACCAAATTAGAATGAGAAAAATGAGAGAACAAGAGAAAGAAAATAGTGAAACACCAAAGAGGAATAAGAAAAAGAAAAGTGATACATGTGAGGGAAAAAGTGATACACATGAGAGAAAGAGTGATACACATGAGAGAAAATTTAATTGTTTAGCAAAGGCGAGTGAAGTGAGGAAAGTGTTACTTGCTCGTGAGCCGCTCTATCTACTGTATTGCAAAGACAGTAGAGTTTCTGATGATAATTCTAATGAGTTAACTATTTATGCTTCTCCTAGTGTTGAACCCTTATTGCAGGAATTTAAAGATGTCTTTCCTAAGGAGATTCCTCATGGACTGCCACCTTCAAGAGGCATAAAACATCAAATTGACCTCATTCCAGGAGCTTCATTGCCTAACATGCCAACTTACAAAAGCAATCCCCAAGAGACTCAACATAAGGATGCACAGGCTAAAGTTGAGTATGCGAAAAGATTGCATGAGCAGGTGAAGGCCCAAATTGTAAAGAAGAATGAAAGCTATGCCAAGCAAGCCAACAAGAACAGGAAGAAAGTGGTACTTGAACTAGGTGATTGGGTTTGGGTACACATGAGGAAGGAGAGGTTCCCTAAACAAAGGAAGTCCAAACTTTAACCTAGAGGAGACAGACCTTTCGAAGTACTAGAAAGGATCAATGATAATGCTTATAAGATCGATATTCCTAGTGAGTATGGAGTAAGTTCTTCATTTAATGTTGCTGACTTGACTCCCTTTGTGGCAGGTGATGATTCTGAAGATTTGAAGGCAAATGCTTTTCAAGAAGGAGGGAATGATGAGAATTCTAAAACTTCCCAAATACAGGTACCTATGACCAGGAGTAGGACCAAACAATTAGTTGATACCTTTCAACAAATGGTAGCAGACATACTTAACAAGAACCAAGTGGAGAAGGATGAAGGCCTAAAGGCAGAGACACTACTAAGAATATTAATTGTTGCTAAAGGCCCAGACTAATTTGAAGGCCCACGTCAAATATGTTCTTTTTTATATTTCTATTTTTTTCGTTGTCATTTTGGCCCAAACTGATTTGAAGACCCATGTCTATTTCTATATTTTTGTTCAGATACACTATATGTATTGATTTCGTTTTCAATAGAAGGACTTTTGGCATTTTGCGAATATTTTGTGAGAGCTTCTCTCTGGGTTCCTTGTTGAACAAATCTTAGACTTATCAAGATAATTTTTGTGGTGTCTAGCCTGACTTATCTTCCCTCTTTGAAAGTAGCGTCATCCAAACTCTGTGACATGTATCAAGTGATCCACTCCTAGTAAGGATTACATCAAATGACAAGGATCTTGTACAAATTTTTTTAAATTTTAGGGACCTATCTCAAAGGAAAAATTTATGAGGGATCAAATGCAAAATTTGGATATATATCAGGAATCAAAAACATATTTAAGCGTAAAAAATAAAAATAAAAAATGAAAACAACTTTAATGAACATTTAAAGAAACATATAGTTTAAACCGGGGTAGATAATGTATATTGAATAAATAATTTATGATATGCAATAAGTTTAATAATTTTTATTAAATATTTTATGCAATGATAATAATTGAAGTTAAATCATTTTTAATTCTTTAGCAATATTTTCTTTCTAATTTTGATCTTATTAAATAAAAATTATTTATGACATACAGTTAATGTTTCATTTATTATTTTATTATAATGAATTACTATAGTTAATAGTAAAATGCATACTCATAAAAATTTCAAACTTTTCATCCATTTATCTTTAATTTTCCTCTCATTCCAACGTGTCCTTAGTGAAAGTATGAGAGATAAGAGTAGTCATACAACCTCACAAGAATAGTTAATAGTAATAACTATTCATTGAATTATGTAATTAAAATTTGCTCTACTCACATTCTTATTTTTCAATATATATATATATATATATATATATATATATATATATTATTTCGATCTTAAATACTATTTTTATTTTGTTCAATGAAACTATTTTTAAAATACAATTTATTTAATAAAAGATTTATATTTGATATTAAATTTTAATGAATGATAATTTTAAAAAAAATTTAATTTGAGATTCACACAATTTAATAAACTTAACTAATTTTATAATTGGTGTGAAATCATTTATAATAAAATAATGTAAAATTAAAAAACAATAAATCTTATTTTTTATATTGTGAATATGAACGAGAATTACATTGAAATAATGCCTACACGTTTGGTGCGATCGGTTGGCATAAAGGAGATCGTCTTCCTGTCAAGATCAAACCCAATTAAAATGTTTGATTGAACAAAATTGCCAAATGCATATGGCTCTGCAGATACTCCATCCATTCCAAAGCAAAATAAACCCTCTTCAATCATGAAAAAGGTTTGTGTAGACATTAATTGAACACTTGCCCCCTCAAAATGAAAAGTGAGGATTGGTCCTTCAGGAATTTTACCACTTCTAAAACAAAGCAACCCCTCAAACCTTGGATCATGCCCAATTGATTCTTGACCAACCCCTCAAAGCAACCCCTCAAGTGGTATATGGGACAGTGGTGAACCCGAATCAATCATCATATGCCCCTCAGAAAATTGTTGTGAAGGATTAAAAGGCAAAAATTTATTTCCAACACTTATGCCTTTCACTGTGACATAATAATGGGGAGTTTCTCTGGAGACTAAAGGAGTTGTCACTTGTCACTACGCCTTCATATTCTGGAACTTCAATCTCTACACCAAAATTAATTTTGCCAGCAATGTTGTGGTCCACATGAAAAGAAACCAAGCATTGGAAGAACCTTCTGCCCCCAAAACGAGTACCAATTTGCGAGATTAGTGATAATGGCACTTGATCAAATCCAATAATTCCCATAAAATTTCCATCCGAAAATTTCAAATTATTATAGTGACCACACCCAAACAAAAAGTCCCTAACAATTAACTCTATATCGTTGAAATTAAAGGTAGCTATTTCATTTGCAATCACCCTTAATGTCACTGTATCATAATAGGCATAATTATAAACACAAACATTTTGAGGAGAGCATGAGTTAGATGGGAATGCCTTACTGCTCTGAATAATTATAAATTTCTCTATATGTTTGGGACTTCAAGGGATCAAACACTATTCCACTTCCAGTGTCATACACACCATATATTTCCACTGGTGGTGTTCCCAATGTGAACCTCATTAGATATTCATATGAATAATAGTCATATGTTAATTGATTGAGTTGGTTGAATGAGTGAGATCTATGTTTATGGAGTTTACGAAAAGGGAAATCATGTGATGAGTTGCGACCGATTAATTGGACACTGAAGCCAGCGCTGTTGGAAGCTTCAAATGTTTGTGTTTGACATAAGAACATGAACATAACAAAGAAGCACAAACAAAAACAGAAATTTGAGGCCATGATGTTTATCGCTAGAGAATAGAGATACATGCCTAATCAGTGGAAAGAAAACAAAACGTTTGAGCAAGGGAGTTTAAAAGTTTAAACAAATGTTGCATTAGGGAGATTATTTTACATTGAGATGTGGAATTCTCATTACATTAATAACACATTTAATAATAGGTAGTAAAGAAAAGTGATAGAAAATTAGAAGAAAATATTTGCACCTAGCAACAAAAAAATAAAGACATTTTCACGGTAAATGTCATCACTATGAGAGAAAATCGAGAAAACGCAACAAATTAGCAATATGTTGTCTGAACAAACTAAGAAACGAATCCCTAGAGCTAAACTATACAACTCTATGATTTACCATTTACTCTATCCAGATTTATTACTACGATAACACTATTAGACATTCATTATACAAGGTCGTTTGTTACTAAGGTCATAAAAAAATGATCAAATGTATAGTTGTGTGTGCAGACAAGTTTTTACCTACATAGAGGAATTCACATATACAAAGGGTATACAGGTCGGTTTGGATGTAGCCCAAAAAATCTTTTATCATCTTATCTATTAGAAAAGGATCTTTTTTATTTTTTAAGAGTGTTTGGTTACTAATTTTTTTTAGCTTCCATAAAAGTAAAAGCTTTCAGCAGATCTTTTTTTGAAGCTTAGATTTCCAGCTTGTGAAATTTTCTTTCCGAGAATCTGTTCCCTAAATAATGCTTGGACAATTATGTCCTTAAAAAATTTCAAAATGACAAAGCTGCATCCTCCTCATTTTCTAAACCCTCAAAATTTCTCTCTCTTGTTCCTCACAACGTGTTGTGCCTTCCTCAAAATTTCTCTCTCGTGCTTCCAATCATCCTTCATCATTCTTTCCGATCATCCTTCGTCATCTCTTCTTCTTCTTCTTTTGTTAGCATCACAGGTTAATCAATTATTCATTAATTTCTTTTTCTTCTCATTAAATTTTGAATTGTTATAGATTAGGGTTATGCTTTTGTTTGTTTCATTAAGCTTGTGAGATGTCTCTCAATCAAGTTCCTGTGAAAAGTGTGGAAGCAAAGCTTCATGATGAATCAACAATGATTCAAAGGTGTTTTGATGATAACAATGATGACAATAAAAGATGATGACAAAGGTGATGAAAAAAAAGCTCAAAAGATCAAAGAACAACTCAAGTGAATCAAAGAACATCTCAAGTGAATCAAGAACAAGTCAAGAGTTTAAGAATCAAGAAGAATTCAAGACTCAAGAAGAAAGCCTACAATCAAGAATCAAGTTTCAAGATTCAAGATCTCAAGAATAAAGATCAAGATTCAAGAATGAAGAAAAGACTCAATCAAGATAAGTATTAAAAAGTTTTTTCAAAACTTTGAATAGCACATGAGTTTTTGACAAAACCTATACCAAAGAGTTTTTACTCTCTGGTAATCGATTACCATATTGTTGTAATCGATTACCAGTAGCAAAATGAGTTTGAAAATGTTTTCAAACTGAATTTACAACGTTCTAAATATTTTCAAAAGGCTGTAATCGATTACAATGTTTTGGTAATCGATTACCAGTGTCATTGAACGTTGAAATTCAAATTTAAAAGTGAAGAGTCACATTGTTTCACTCAAAAGCTTTGTGTAATCGATTACACATATTTGGTAATCGATTACCAGTGTTTGTTTCTGAAAAATCTAAAGATGTAACTCTTCAAAAAGGTTTTGACTTTTTCAAATGGGTTTCAAGTTTTTCTAAAAGTTATAACTCTTCTGAATGGCCTTCTTGACCAGACATGAAGAGTCTATAAAAGCAAGACTTTGTTTTACGTTTTAAATCAATCTTTCTAACAATCCAATACAATCCTTTACAAGCCTTGAATCTCTTTGAACTTCTTCTTCTTCTTTGTACCAAAAGCTTTCTGAAGTTTTCTGGTTTTCTAAACCTTGAAAACTTGTGCTATTCATCCTTTTTATTCTCTTCTCCCTTTGCCAAAAAGAATTCGCCAAGGACTAACCGCCTGAATTCTTTTTGTGTCTCTCTTCTCCCTTTTCCAAAAGAACAAAGGACTAACCGCCTGAATTCTTTTGTGTCTCCCTTCTCCCTTGTCAAAGAATTCAAAACGACACAGTCTGAGAATTCTTTTGATTCTTCCCATTCCCTAATACAAAAGCGTTCAAAGGTTTAACCGCCTGAGAATTCTTTTGTATCCCCATTCACAAAGTATCAAAGGTTTAACAGCCTGAGATCTTTGTCTTAACACATTGGAGGGTACATCCTTTGTGGTACAAGTAGAGGGTACATCTACTTGGGTTTGACTGAGAACAAGAAAGGGTACATCTCTTGTGGATCAGTTCTAGTGGAGGATACATCCACTAGGTTCAAAGAGAACAAGGAAGGGTACATACCTTGTAGATCTTTGCTTGTAAAAGGTTTTTTTACAAGGTTGAAAGAAAATCTCAAGGACCGCAGGTCGCTTGGGGACTGGAGGTAGGCACGGGTTGTTGCCGAACCAGTATAAAAACTCTTGTGTGTTTATTTCCTTCTTCCCTACTCTTTTACTTTCCGTTGTGCATTTAATTTTCACTTTTATTTTCTGTTAAGTTTCTCTTCTACTCCTCATTCTCTTAACAATTTAGTAAAATCCTTAAAAGAGTAATTTTTTAATTAGTAAAGGTTTAGGAATAATTAATTCAACCCCCCTTCTTAATTATTCTGAGACCACTCGATCCAACAAAAAGAAATAAAGCAGAATGGTGTGATAAAAATATTGAGATTATGGTAAAAGTGTGCATAGAAGAGGTGAATGCTGAAAATAAACCTCACAACCACTTCACTAAGCTTGGTTGGGCAAATATTGCAAAAAAGTTCAATAAGGCAACAAATTTGAGATATGAATATAAACAATTTAGAAATAGGTGGGATTCTTTGAAAAAGGAATGGCAATTATGGGCTAAGCTTATTGGGAAAGATACAAGTCTTGGCTGGGATGGGGAGAAGAAAACCATTGCTGCTAGTGATGAATGGTGGGAAGCCAAAATTCAGGTATGTATTATTCAACGAAAATAGAGTTTTTGTGGAGGCCAGTCTTTTATTCTTTTGTTTTTTATGTGTGATTCTGTTTCAATGAAAGAAGGATTAATAGTTTATCTTTGAATTTTGATAAAAAAAAATTGATAATCATGAAATTGAACAATGTGTTCTAATTACAAAGATTCTTTATCTATGAAAAAAAGATTAATTCTTGATTTTAGAACAAAACAATTACGCACATTTAGTTTATGTAACACACATTTTTTCACACAATTTAATATTAGAAAGGTTTTATCATATGCTTACCTGTTGGAGAGATGCTTGAATCCATGTCCACGACATTCTTTTTCTAACCCTAGAAATTAAAATTATTGAATTATGCTTGAAATTAATCATCGTCTAAATCATATCCATACAGAAAAAAGAATGAAAAAAAATTAGGTGTGTGTACCTAAGAAAACTTTACGTGTTCTCCATTCTCCTTCTCCAGGCTTTGATGGTCGTCCTACTCATTATGATACTTCTAGTTCTAAAGAAATGCAAGTCGATCTCCCCATAGTCTTGGATATATAAAAGATACAAAGATAGCTTGAGGTTTATAATTTTCTGATCTATTTCTATTTTCAATTGATTAATATATTTATTAATAATTAGAAAATATTTTTTTGACATATTTCATGCTTGTAATTAAGAATTTTAAGAAACAATGATAATATCTTTTGTTATTTTCTTTAAAATATGAAATAAAGTTATGATAATGAGAATTTTTTATAGTTATTAAAAAATCAACTAAAATAGAAAAAAGAAGAGACACTAAACGCACAGCCTGTGTGTGTGTGAATAATATTATCAAATATCTAAAAATAATAAAATTGATTCATTTAATATGATCAACATAATGTTTTAAAATTGGCTAATATAAATTCAAAAATATGAGATTTACTATAATAATTTGAATCCCACTATTTCCTATAATGTGATCATTAATATTATAAACATAAATATGAAAAAAGGTAAAAACAAATAACAATGTACTTAAAAGTAATATTTTAATAAGTTCAAAGTTTCAATCCTTAGAGTTCTAAAATTAATGGTATTTAAAGTTAAATCAAATAATTATAAAAATTTTGATCGATTTGATTTTGATCGGATTTAAATTTAAACCTATAACCCAACCCGTAAGATTTTGATCGATTTGTTCGATTTTGACCCACATAAATAAATTATTCAATAAAAAATCAAACCAAATGCATAAATGACTTAATCAATACTGTTCAAATCGGATTTTATTAATTTGAATTCTCGAGTCACCCCTAACCTTAAACACCTCTACTTAAAATCTCTACATAGGCGGATGAATAAATATGTTTCTGAGATCGTTTTTTTAATAGCCTACAATATGCACAACTTAATGCTCAACTCAAATAATTATATTATTAATAAAATCTTTTTCTTATTGAAAAAATATAATATTATTACATTTCGTAGTTAATGGCAATCGCTCCCCTTTAAGTAGTGTTTTCAAAACATCACATTCCTAGGGTAATATTTTTTTAATACATTCGTAATTAAATTAATAACTCTATTAATTATAATTAATTAATAAATTAAAAATTCTGTTGCCACGTTACTAATTATTTTGGTCAACGTTTACATCTTGACGGTCAATAGAAGTAATTTAACATCTTGACCAAAATTGTCCATCTTTCAAATCAGGGGTCAAAATTTCAATTTAACCTATATATAATTTAGGAACGATTATTTAATTAACTAAATATTAGAAGATGACTAAATAAAATTAAAAGAATAATGTTTAGGTACTGATAGTGTCATATAGTTTTATACTGTCATTCAATCATACATCATTATTTGGATTACATTAGGATATGTGATTTATGAAGATAAAAAACAAAGATCAAATTTCTCCCCAAGAAAAGTGATATCAAATGATACCAACATGTCACTTGTCTTTAATTGATTACTTTTAATGCTTGTTTTCTACTAGAGTTTAGATTGTCCTTGATGGTTGTGATTGAATTTGATTGATTGTGTTTTTTGATTGATGTGTTTGTTCTTGCTTGATTGATATTCAATATTGGTTAGTTTGATTGATTGATTATATTTTATATTTGATTAATTGTGTTTTTGATTGAGTTTTGATTGTCTTTGATAATTGTTTTTTGTTGATTGCTTTTGATTGTATGTTTGATTGATTGTGTTTTTGATTGATGTGTTATTGTACTTGTTTTTGCTTGATTAATATTGAATGATTATTTTAATGCCTTTTGGTATCACTTTTCTCATACATTGCAGCAAGTGGTAATATTTTTCTCCTCTCTATTCATGATTTATTTTTGATGTTGACAAAGGGGGAGAGAAAGGTGAAAGATAAAATAGTAAGGAAAAAATATCTATTCTTTATGAGACAACTTTTTATATATGAAAAATATGAAATCATCAATTGTCTCATATAAGCAATCATTGCAAAACAAAGGGGCAGTAAAACAATATACAAATCGATATTTTTTTGGTTGTTGTTGCTCCTAACCTATAGGTGGCTGTCATCATCAAAAAAGGAGAAAATGTGAATCATGCAAGTTTTGATGATGTCAAAAAGAATTTGCTCGATAATGAGCGTCATTATCAAAAAGGGGGAGAATGTGGATCATGCATTGTTTTTGATGATGTCGAAAAGAAATCACTTGATTGTCATCATTAAAAAGGGGGAGAATGTGAATGTATGAATACATGAATTTTGATGATGTCAAAGAAGAATCAAAATAGACCGCTTCAAAGGATACATCATTTAGGAAGATAATGTCATAAATTCTTCAAGTGATTCGGAGAATAAAATCATAAGTCTGGGTATCATTATGAAAGACTATGAAAATGGAGAAGAGCAAAGTCGATACATTGATAGCAATTTCTCCAAACACATGGCATGTATCAAAGTTTATTCATATTTCTGCCTAAGATAAGTGAATATGTGATTTATGAAGACAACAAACAAAGACCACATTTCTCCCCAAGAAAAGTGATATCAAATGATACCAACAAGTCACTTGTCTTTAATTGATTACTTTTTATGCTTGTTTTCTACTTGAGTTTAGATTGTCCTTGATGGTTGTGATTGAATTTGATTGATGTGTTTGTTCTTGCTTGATTGATATTCAATGTTTGTTAGTTTGATTGATCGATTATATTTTATATTTGATTAATTGTGTTTTTGATTCAGTTTTGATTGTCTTTGATAATTGTTTTTGATTGTGTTTTGTTGATTGCTTTTGATTGTATGTTTGATTGATTGTGTTTTTGATTGATGTGTTATTGTACTTATTTTTGCTTGATTAATATTGAGAGAAAGATAAAAGATAAAATACTAAGGAAAAATTATCTATTCTTTATGAGATAACATTTTATATATGAAAAATATGAAATCTTCAGTTATATCATATAAACAATCATTGCAAGGGGGAGTAAAACAATATACAAATGAATATTTTTTTGTTGTTGTTGCTCCTAACCTACAGGTGGTTGTCATCATCAAAAAAGGAGAGAATATGAATCATGCGGGTTTTGATGATGTAAAAAAGAATTTGCTCGATAATGAGCGTCATCATAAAAAAGGGGGGAGAATGTGGATCATGCATTGTTTTTGATGATGTCGAAAAAATATAAAGATAGATAGTGAAGCCCTTTGCAATGGGTTCCTCAAAACAAAGGGTTTTAAAATTAGAATTTTTTTCCTAAGTAAATTTCAAAGTGGCAGTTGGTCAGAGATAGATAGATAGATAGAGAAGGTTTTTTTTTTTTTTTTGGGGGGGGGGGGGGTTTAGATTGCTTTGAACTTTTGGTATTAGAAAGGTTGGTCATGCTTACTGCCTGTATTTGAAAATTTTGCTCTAGAGCATTTTTGGTGGTGCATCAGCTTAGATATCAGATGGGTGGGTGAGACTTTCTTTGAATGTGGTAATGCTATATGCATATCCCAGGCCAGAAAAAGAACATAGAAGGGGCATTCTTGGGAAGCATAATAAGATATAATAATGTGACAGAGTAAAAACAAAAACCTAGTAAGCAAATTGAAGAGGTAATTTTCTTTGTTGTTTAGTTAAAATGATTTTGATGCTTTTGAAAAGTTTTATTGATCATTTTGAGATGTATGGGAAGAGAGTGTCAATCTGTTGTGAATTGTGATTACACTTTCTGTGTAATGATTAATCACTAATGATCAGAGTCACGTATTTTTTATTAAGCACCTGATTTCATTGAATGTGAAAATGCTTATGTTCTATTGGATGCCTTTAGAAATATTGTTGTTTTCACTTGTTTCTTGATGAACTCAATAATGTTAAATGTTTGATCACTTTTGTATTGGAATTGAAAACTACAACATTTAATCTTATAAAATCTTTACAATGGGTGTAATGCATAAAAATGATCTTCCAAACATTTGATGTTATCTTTTACTGTTGTACATGTGCTCATCAGGAAAGAATATCACCTTATATTTTCCATAAAATGAAAATTTTGAAATTTAAATAAAAAAATAATTAGATGTCTTTAGTGTTAATTTGTTCATGCATCTATAATTAGGTAGTGGTAATGATTTCTGCTACTAATAATGGACAGATCACAACCCATTGGTGGCTTATTTCCCTTTATCCTAAAAAATTATAAGCTTTATTCTTATTAGCCACTTGATTTTATATTCGTCATTTTTCAGCTACCTAATATACCTCTTTTTTCTTTCTATGTAACTTCTCCAAATTAAGGCAGACCTGCTTGCGAAACATGGAGGTGTTGCTCCAAAAATGGCAAAAGAAGCTCACTCAAATTTTTTAGCTTAGGTACATCATTCCTGTCCTTTTCTTTGTATATCCCAGCTAGAACACATGTTGTATAGGTAGGTCAGGGCACACAAGGTATGTCTTGAGTATTCTTTGTTCACATACTAGTTTTTGGAACCTTTCCACAAAGTGACTGCATACATCCATTGTAGTTCCCTTCTGTAAACTTTATTTATTTATCTGCATTCAACTATTTATTTGTAAATATTGCATTGCATATAATTCACTTCAATGCTATAAATCTTCATAGTTCCTAGTGCTTGTCTAGGTTGCTGGTGGAATATTCCTTTAAACATAACCCTGGTGGAATGTAAGTAACTTCTGAGTTACATTGGGTGCCATGGAATGATGTTTGGAGGGTGCCACCAGATTCTCAAATAGATTTCTAATATGGCTTCTTATACTTTTTTTGTCTC
Source organism: Glycine soja (assembly GCF_004193775.1). Classification (NCBI taxonomy): domain Eukaryota; kingdom Viridiplantae; phylum Streptophyta; class Magnoliopsida; order Fabales; family Fabaceae; genus Glycine; species Glycine soja. The sequence continues at coordinate 9,143,189 of NC_041004.1, forward strand.
TCTCTCTCTCTCTCTCTCTCTCTCTATATATATATATATATATATATATATATATATATATATATATATATATATATATATATATATATCCCTTTCTAGAGTATTATTGGTTTGGGCTTAACCTTTTTTCTTATTCATTATAGGTTGTGCAAGATGCCCTTGATAAAGCTTATTTGACCGAGAAGGATCTTATTGCTATTGCTATTACTATTGGTCTTGGTTTGAGTCTCTGCCTTTGTGGTAATGTGATATGAGCGAGAGGAAAGAGAAAAGTACCTACGCTAAACTATTACTAGAAAATTGTTTTCTCTGCTTTATTCATGAATATGATCTCCTTTTATACAATGGTATTGCACCGTTATGGCCTGTAACTAACTGGGATAACAGAATAACAGTCCTAAGCCGTTGTAACTAACTAGTGACCCTGCATGCATTACGATGCATGATACAAGCTTATACGTAATCCTCAAGGTGTTTAGGGCGCGAAACTTGTCTTCATGGACGTTCCTCGTGATTCAGCGTTGCGGCACTTGTGATGCTATCGTTATCCTCCCCTGGAAAACTCACCTTGTCCTCAAGGTGATGGGCACCACGAACGCCCTCCCACTTCTCCCAAGTAGAGTCCTCTGGAGGTAAGCCAGCCCACTGCATAAGCACCAGACAAGTGGGCGGAGAGGTAGACGAGTCCATTCATGAACCAAGGATGGCTAGAGGTTCTAAGAGGGGTTGATTGTGAAGGGCCTCTGGTGGAAGGAATGAAGTTGGTAACTCAAAGGGTCCGTGATGCGGACGAAGCATTGAACAATGGAACACGGGGTGTATCCTGGACCCCGAAGGAAGCTGCAGACGATAAGCAACCTTCGCGATACGCTCTAAAATGCAAAATGGGCCAAAGTAACGTTTAGTGAGCTTATTGGGCTTGTCTGTAGGTATCGAGAGATGGCGATGGGGCCGAAGCTTAACATACACCAATTTTCTGACTTCATACTGGACTTCTCGTCGCTGCTTATCCGCGAAGCACTTCATGGTATCCTGGGCTTTGGTCAGCCTGCGTTTGAGGTCTGCGTGAATCTCTGCCCTCGTACGCAGTACTGTCGCAGCTACGTCATTGTGAGAAGAGCCCAGGAGGTAACTAGGGACGGAGGGTGGCGGTTTGCCGTAAATAACTTTGTAATGGGTGATCTCGGTGCCGAAGTGCTGCAAAGTATTATAGGACCATTCTGCTAGGGCAAGGAACTTGTACCACTCCGCCAGCTGGTGATGGACGAATGAGCGGAGGTACTGCTCAATGGTGCGATTCATGACCTCCATCTATCCATCCGACTGAGGATGGTAGGCGGTGCTCATACGCAACATCGTGCCATTCAATCTGAACAACTCCTGCCAAAAGGAGCTTATGAAGATTGGGTCTCGATCGGAAATAATACTGTGAGGGAACCCGTGGAGCTTACACACTATATCAATGAACAAAGTGGCCACCTTGAATGCCATGAACTGAGTGGGCAAGGCTCCGAGGTGGACTCCTTTGGAAAACCGGTCAACCACCACAAGGATCACCGTGAAACCATGCGAACCCTGAAGGTGCGTAATGAAATCCATGGAAAGGTCTTCCCACACGCCATTAGGTATTGGAATTGGTTGTAGCAATCCCGCGGGTCTGCGTGTTATGTGCTTGACCTGTTGACAGACGCTGCACTTACGAATGAACGTCCAAACATCCTCTGCCATAGAGGTCCACTGAAAGTTTGAATGCAGGCGATGCAGTGTCTTCTTCACCCCAAAATGACCTCCAATGGGTGCGGCGTGGTACTCATATAGCAGTGCCGGTATAAAAAGGTTCCTCGAATCTATCCAAATGGCACCCTTGAAAAGTATGAGGTCGTCAGAGATCGAAAAATCCCGATATTTCTAAGGATGAGAGTGTATGGCAGCGCGTTCCTGTTGGAACTCTGGGCTAGCTTCCAATGATTCCTTTAACTGGAGCATAAAATCATGGTGAGGAACAGAAAGGATGAGGCACTGTCCTGAGGTTGAGCTATCAATGTGGGAAAGGGAATCCGCAACTACGTTCAAGGACCCAGCCTTATACTGGATATCATAATCGAATCCTAAGAGCTTGGCTAAATAGAACTGTTGTTCAGGTTCTGAACCACCTGAGACATAAGTTCCTGGAGGCTCCGGTGGTCTGTGAATATCGTAAACTTGTGGCCAAGTAGATATTGCCGCCACCTTCGGACTGCGGCAATGATCGCATGCAATTCACGAACATATGCAGATGCATGCTGAAGATGAAGGCAAAAAGGCTTACTAAAAAATGCTATGGGATGGCCTTTCTGCTGTAGGACCGCTCTCATGGCGATGCCTGATGCGTCCATCTCGAGGACGAAAGGAAGTGCGAAATTGGGTAGAGTGAGGATTGGGGTTGCGGTCATGGCGTTTTTCAAGGTGTCGAACGCGGCCTGAGACTCTGGGACCCAATGGAAGGCATCCCTGCATAGTAGCTTAGTTAGTGGCGCCGACATGCTTGCGTACCCCTTAACAAATTTCTGATAAAACCCCGTGAGGCCAAGGAAAGCTCGAAGGTCCTTCGGGGAATGAGGGGTAGGCCAGTCGACGACGGCCTGAACCTTAGAGGGATCAAGTTGCACCCCACTGCCGGACATAACGTGGCCCAAGTAATCAAGTTGGCGCTGACCAATTAAGCATTTCAAACGCTTGAGGTAATATCAGGCCTACGATAAAGCATGAAAAATGCACTCCAGATGATGAAGATGATCAGGAAGGGACCCACTATAGATCAATATGTCATCAAAGAAAACTGCTACAAATTTCTGCAAGAAGGGACTGAGCAGGGAGTTCATGGCCGCCTGAAAGGTCGAGGGTGCGTTGCACAAGCCGAAGGGCATGACCCTATATTCGTAGTGACCGTGATGGGTGTGAAATGCGGTTTTCGAAATGTCGTCATCCGTCATTAAAATCTAACGAAAGCCTTGTCGTAAGTCAATCTTCGAAAACCATGAAGCACGACCAAGCTCATCAAGAAGTTCTTCGATTGTTGGAATCGGGAAACGATCTCGCACCTTGATAGAGTTAAGTTCTCGATAGTCAACGCACATACGCCGTGCACATGCCATCCTTCTTCTTCACCAATAACACCGGTGAGGAGAATGGGCTACGACTTGGCTGGATCAGGCCAGAATCGAGTAACGCTGCTACCTGCTTTTCAATCTCGGTCTTCTGAAAATGGGGGTACCTATAGGGCCTAACGTTGACTGGGTGGGCTGAGGGGATGAGGTTGATATGGTGGTCATGCTGTTGAGGGGAGGGTAAGGTGGTAGGCTGCTGAAAAATAGTTTGGAACTTGAGCAAAAGCTCGTTAATGGCTGGAATGGGGTGGGGCGGGTCAGTGTTTGGTTCAGGTAAGTTGACGGGTAGGAGGGACAAGTGGAACAGACCTGAGACTGAATGAGTGTGGATGATGTGTTTATGTTGGTGGGCTGAGGTTGGGTCAGTGTTTGTGTGAACATTTGCGTGGAGACTAATGGGCTGTCCTAAATGGGTGAATTGCATGGTAAAGGAGGTGTAATTGGTAATAATGGGGCCCAAAGTGTGTAACCACTCAATGCCAAAAATGATGTCGGCTCCACTTAACGGCAAAACACGCAGCGTCACCGTGAACGAGTGATCCTGTATGAGCAAGGTGGTGGCGGGGCACAGTTGTCGGCATTCCAGGACTGAACCGTTTCCTACCATCACTTGAAGGGGCATGGTCTCCTCCATTGATAAGCCCAGAAACTTCGCAACTCGCGGCTGGATGAAGTTGTGCATACTGCTGCTATCCACCAAGATAGTGACACGAGCATGATTAATAACACCATAGAGACGAAATGTATCGGTAGCTGGAACACCAGCCATGGCATGGAGGCTAATATGAGGGTGAAGTGGGGTGGGGTCAAAAGGTGATATGGTCTCTTCAATAGATTGGCTTGGGGCCTCTGTGAATATGGTGTTAGAAGTGGAGGATTCGTCAGAATCTGCAATGAACAAAAGAACAATGCGCCATGGGGATCATCGTAGAATGATGGAGCAATGCGAGTTTCAATTGCTTGAAGCAATGCCGTCCATGACATGATGAAGCCATTTCGATACATCCATTGGAACCAGCTAAGCGCCACGCCGTCAAGATAAAAGGATGCGACGATGATGCAGTTTTCCTCTGGTGTTCCTTGATAATCAAAGAACTGAGAGATTTTGAAGATCCACCCCAGTGGATTGTGACCGTCAAATCGTGGTACGTCAAGCTTGATTGGGGGACGCTGGTGTTAGAAAATAAAATAAAAAATGAAAGAAAATAAATACGAAGAAGATGCATAGTCTTGAATTAAATAACAAAATAACAGTAGCAAAATAAATTTAATTGACAACACATGAATAATGCATTATAATATACAATAAACACAAGAAAAAAAAATTAGGGGAAGAAAGATATAGCTTGGGTTGAAGCGCGTAAACGCTATCCTTAGAGAGAAAACGCCCCCACTGCATGGGTAAGAAATTCTGATTGCGCTCCTCTCCCAAGATACGACAACCCGTTGGTTCCGATCCTGTGCAGCGAAAGGATCCCCGAACCTTATGAACACCAATGCTTTTACTCTCAAGAAATAAATTATTTTATAAGAGAAGATGTAAAAAATTTTGGGAGAAAAAGATGAGACTGTAGTTCTGTCATCTTTTTAGAAATGGGGAAAGAGAATATATAGGCACAGGTCACCTTAAGCAACAAATAAAATATGACCGTTGGAAACTAACCTACAATTGTCAAAACAAATCTAACAAACTAGTTGACTCATTAAAACAAAATCTTAAAAAAATCTAAAATAAATATTTTATTTTATAAAATAGAATTAATATATATTTATAAATTTTAAATTAAAACACAAATATTTACCAACATTCCCCCACATAATTTAAAATTTTAAAATATATTTTCTAAAAGATAATTTGTATAAAAACATAAGAGAAAGAGCATGTGATATTGTATTTCGGTATAAGGAACCTTCTGGGTTTGAGCCTTATACCTAGTGTTTATGAACTTCCACCCGAGAAAAATGTAGTGACTTGATTGTCTTGAACTACATATTCTTTAATCGGACTTTAGTACACAACCCCTACAATATTGGCGTTCAATTAGGTTCTAATCAGTGGTAGCGCGTTACACGGCCTTGCGCTTGTATCATGTTTCGTGAGTGTCACTTAGAGATTAGCCCATATCTCACAGTGGCGGCCCCACCACCACACTCACTAGGTGAATCCTTAAAGAGTGGGTTGTGACCCCTACCCCTATAATAATTGTCATCGGATTCATTAAGAGGTATTTTTTTATACCAAAAATACACATATATAAATACCTCAACCTTAATATTGCCACAATTTATAATACACCTCGTCATAGGAATGAGAAACGGAACAGCTCCGCCAAATTTCATTTTGGTGTACTTTAGTCAACAAACAATTTCGTTCTTACCTGTTGAACTCCATTCATGGGATCACCAATCACACGGAGACAGGTGTCCATTGTTGTAACTAAATAATGGGCTTTAGTCCTATTCCCCTCGACGACTCAAGTACTTGTTGACACGTCAACCCTTTTGTAAGTGGATCCGCAGTATTATTTTCTGACCTGACAAAGTCAAGAGAAATGACACCATGAGAAATCAAATTTCTAATAGACTTATGTCTCACTCTTAAGTGTCTTGTTTTTTCATTAAAATTTTTGCTAGTAACTTTAGATATAGCAACTTGACTATCACAATGCATTGGAATTGGAGGTATAGGCATATTCAACAATGGTAGATCACATAACAAATTTTTAAGAAACTCAGCCTCACTAGTAGCAGTATCTAAAGCAATAATTTCTGCTTCCATAGTAGAACGTGAAATAATAGTTTGTTTAGCAGATTTCCATGATACTGAACCACCAGCTAAAGTAAAAACATAACCACTTGTTGATTTTGTTTCATCAAAATCAGAAATCCAATTTGCATCACTAAACCCCTCAATTACTGCAGGAAAACATGTATAATGAATGCCATAATTGATGGTTCCTTTTAAGTATCTAAAAACTCTTTCTAATGCAATCCAATGAGAATGATCAGGATTATTAGTATACCTTCCTAATCTACCAACTGCATATGCAATGTCAGGCCTAGAGAAGTTTGTCAAATGCAACAAAGAACCGATAATGTGAGAATATTTATGTGAAGAAATTCCTTTACCCAAATTTTTCTTTAGCTTGATGGATGAGTCATAAGGAGTAGAAACAGGTTTCATATCAAAATAATTAAACTTCTTCAACAGCTTTTCAACATAGTGTGATTGGGTTAAAATCATGCCATCATTTTTCTTTATAAGCTTAATACCCAAAATCACATCTACAGGACCAAGGTGCTTCATATCAAAATTTCTAGACAAGAAAGACTTCACATCATTTATGAATTGCATATTACTACCAAATATCAATATGTCATCCATATACAAACATAAAATGACACATCCATTATCATCAAATTGTTTCACATACACACATTTATCAGTATTATTGATTTGAAAACCATACGAAAGAACAACTTGATCAAATTTTTCGTGCCATTGCTTTGGAGCTTGTTTCAAACCATATAAAGATTTAACAAGTTTGCAAACTTTCTTTTCCTTCCCCTGTTCTACAGAGCCTTCAGGTTGGCTCATATAAATTTCTTCTTCTAATGCACCATTTAAAAAGGCAGTTTTTACATCCATTTGATGAATTTCTAAATTAAAAACACAAGCAAGTACAATTAAAACCCTAATGGTAGTAACTTTAGAAACAGGAGAATATGTATCAAAGAAATCTACACCTTCTATTTGTTTACACCCAATCACAACAAGTCTTGCCTTAAATTTTTCTATAGATCCATCAGTTCTTAATTTCTTTCGAAAAATCCACTTACAACCTATACTTTTACAACCAGGGGGAAGATCAGTAAGAAACCAAGTTTTATTATTTTTAAGAGAACTCATTTCATCATTAATAGCTTCTTTCCAAAAAGGTGCATCAATAGACCTCATGGCCTCACCATAAGTTTTAGGATCATCTTCAAGCAAAAAAGAGCAAAATTCAGAACCAAAATCCTTAACTTTTTTAGATCTTTTACTCCTCCTAGGTTCAAACACAATGTCCTTATTAGTATTACTACAAGTAGACAAATTAGAACAAGAAGTATCACAAACAGATTTAGACAATTTATTTTTCAAAGGAAAAATATTTTCAAAGAAAGTAGCATCTCTAGATTCCATAATAGTACCATTAGAAATTTCAGACACTTCTGAATTAACTACCAAAAATCTATAAGTAGTACTATGCATAGAGTATCCAACAAAAATACAATCAACAGTTTTTGGTCCAATTTTCCTTTTCTTATTAATGGGAATGTTTACCTTTGCTAGACACCCCTACACTTTAAGATATTTCAGGTTTGGTTCTCTTTTTCTCCATAGCTCATAAGGGGTTTTTTCAAAATTTTTATAAGGCACTCTATTAAGAATATGACATGCAGAATACAAAGTTTCACCCCACATATTACTTGGTAAACCAGAACTTACAAGCATAGCATTCACCATATCAAGCAATGTACGATTCTTTCTTTCCGCAATACCATTAGATTGAGGAGCATACGGAGGTGTCACTTAATGAATAATACCTGTGACACCCTCTACCCCGACATATATATAAATAAACAAAATATATAAAAATATTGGTAACCAAATTCACACGGGTAAAAGGTTCACATTCACTTCACTATTATCAATTAAACTTATTAAAACATATTTGGCTCAAAATAAGGCCATCAAAATTTACATAGATATTTTATTAAATCAGTGAAATAAAATAAAATAGACTAACATCATGCAACTAATATAAAAACTTATGTCCCACTGTCACATTCTATCAGAGTGTTGTGTCTCGATGTCCTTCAGCATAATGTTCCTTAAGGCAATTCACCTAGTCGTCTGCTCCCCCGAACACAAAGTTCAAGATCATCACAGGATCCAAACACAAACAACAAACCGGGAGTGAGTTATCACATTTCTAACTACTAGAGAGAAACAACACAACATATAGTAGCCAAATACAATTTACTTAGCATATCTCACACTATTTCATCACTTTGTCATTCATCAATCACACTTTTCAATCATCAATCACAATACACAGGAATCACACACTCCGATCAAGACATAATAACACATCAATTTCATAATAAACAATTAGCAAGCTTATGCAACAGTTATGCTAAAACTCAAGCCTATATGCAATGTGGTACCATGTCAGTGAAAAACCTCGTCGGGCGCCTAGGAGTACATGACAAGACAAACCGCACAATAGTAAGTCAAGTCACTCTCACTAGGTAATATCATAGGGAGACCAGTCAGGGTCACAGTGTTTTGCGAGAATGCTCCAACCATATGGGATCAACATAGGCTTAAAGGAGCACTCAAACCGTGTCACCCCCAAGGCCTACACTCCGAAGAGTCTGTCAGGGCCTCTCCCTTCTGATTCAGGTCCAACCCAGAAAACATTTTAGCACACAGACTCTATCTATGAACTGTACAAAACACACGACTCCTCAATTGTTCTCAAAATAATTTTAACTCGTCGCCCTTTAAGGGTCTTATCATTAACTCGTCGCCCTTAAAGGGACTTAACATTAACTCGTCGCCCAAAAAGGGACTTAGCATCAACTCGTCGCCCTTGAAGGGACTTATGATCGTGTGATTGTACAATTCATAGTTCACAACTCAATGCGCATATATATCTCAATCATATACATACTCAATTTATCACATACACTTAATCCCAATCACAATGGTATAATCTCAATTTAACATGTTATCACACCTCATGAATCATATACACTTTACCTATGAACTATGCAATACACACATCTACTCAATGGTTTTCAAAATCATCTTAACTCGTCGGGTTCCCACAGTGGATCCCATCACAATACCCGTCGCCCTTAAAGGGTCTTATAATTGTGTGATTGCACAGTTCATAGTTCACAACTCAATACACACATCTCATCTCAATACACATGTATTTCATCATCCGTCACATGTTCAATTTATCACATACTCACAGTTTGAATCATCATTTCATAACCTCAACATAACAATTTATACAAAAGATTTCATCACAACATGGGGTGTAAAATCCCTGAAATAGTTTCTCACAATTATATCACAATCAATTAATCAAATTCATGGGTTAAACACAAAGACATCAAGAACACTCAAGTTTATCAATCAATTCTCATCAGGACATCAATTGGTACATAGAACACAATAATATTATATTTATAATCATAAAGAGAAAATTATAATTCAATAAACATCCCAAAATAAACCCAAATTTAGTTCTCTAAGGATCTCTACACATGTTCATTCTAATCCCCAATTGCGATAAACTCATCCCTTACCTCTAAGCGGACTCACGTGTCTTCAGCCAGCGATAACAACATCTCTAGCGGTTCCCAGAAATTCTTTCAATTATTCATCCGACTACTCCGATAGAATTCCCAAAAGTCAGAGAGACGGAGAAGAGATTGAAACCTCCACTTCTACTGTCTTCATACGATTCCTTTTTCTCCCTCCACGAATATTATCTCGCAAATCACAACGGTGGAAGCTTGCGGAATTGAATTTCGAACAACATATCCAAATTTCACAATAATCCAACGGTTATCGAAACCGGGATCATAGTTTTACCAAGACAGCTCTGGGTTTCTGCGGGAAAGAAAAAGGCTACAATGCGAAGGGTGTTTCTCTCAATTCAGATGATATCGAAATTCCCAGCGGTGAAAATGCTCGGAATTGTGTTGCGAACATGATACTCAAATTTCACAACGATCCAACGGTGAACGGGTTCGAGATCGTCGTTTTTCTGAGACTGGTTTGGTGGGCTGCGGGAAAAAGAAAGGGTTTTGAGAGGAGAAGGGGAAAAACGAAAATGAGGTCAAAAGGAGGCAGCTGACTTAACATAACTATTTATACCTAGGGTACTCAGCCTATTATTTGCTCTATATTTATTTATTTATTTATTTTTTACTAAAAAGCTTTTTAAATTTATTTACGAAAAATTGGGATGTTACAATACCATGCATTTCACAAAAATTACTCATGTCTAAAAATGTGTATTCTCCACTTCTATCGGAACATAAAATTTTAATTTTTCTTTCTAATTGATTTTCTACTTCTGTTTTATATACTTTGAACTTATCAAACAATTCACTTTTGTGATTAACTAAATACACATAACAATATTTGGAGAAATAATCAATAAAAGTAATAAAATATCTCTTACCATCACGTGTTAACACATCATTACTATCACATACATCACTATTAACCAATTCAAGCAAGTTAGTTTCTCTTTCAATACATGTAGTAAAACTCTTTCTAGGTTGCTTTGCTTGAATACATGTTTCACATTTTTGTTTTAAATCAATGGAAGCCTTAGGAATAAGATTAAGATACATCATTCTTTTGATAGAATTCAAATTCACATGTCCAAGTCTAGCATGCCACATATTAGAACATTCAACATTTGCAACAAAAGAAGAAATATTGGATATTTTATTAATAGAATGAGACATAAGATTTAACTTAAACAAACCATCACAAATGTAGCCTTTACCAATAAAATTACCATGTCTCGTAATAACAACTCTATTGGATTCAAAAACAACCTTGTACCCTTGTTGGACTAACAAAGAAGTACTTATTAAATTTTTTTCTAATATCAGAAATATGATAGACACCATCTAAAACAATAAAGTTTTCCGAAGATAGCTCTAGTTTCACTTGACCTTCTCCTAACACATGTGCCATACTCCCATTCCCCATGCTCACAGTACGTGTGCTTGATTCCTGATATAAATAAAATAATTTTTTATCAGCACACACATGAACATTAGCCCCGGAGTCTATAAACCAATCATTTGAGTTAAAAACACAATTTAACTCAGGGCTAGTGACATGGTACTTGTTAGATGGGGAATCAGAGGCAGCACTGGTGGTAACAACATTAGCCTGCGGTTTAGGGAAAGACGTGGCCTGGCGATGATGTTGAAAACAATTCTTAGCCAAATGATTAGCTCGCCCACAAACAAAGCAAAAAATTTCATTCCCCGAATTTTTATCCTTAGGCTTATTGTTGTTATTAAAAGCATTGTTCTTATTTTTAGAAAAGGAAGGCTTTCTACCAAATTTATTTTTGTTAAACCCATGCCTTTTGAAGGACTTAGAGAAAGGTTTGCTAGAGCTCTCAACAAGATAGGCCTTAGAGTGAGAATCAGATTTTTGCAAGTGTTTTTGAGATGAACGATGTTTATCCTCAATGCGGAGACAGACAAGCAAATCATCAAAGGTAAAACTTTCATGTTTATGTTTCAAGCTTCGAGCAAAATCAGTCCACGAAGGAGGCAATTTTGATATCATGAAAGCCACGAACATAATGTCAGGCAAAACGATTCCTTTCAATTTCATGTCATAAACAATGTTTTCAAATTCATGAATCTGATCTGAAATAGATTTTCCATCAACCATTTGAAACTCAATCATTTTTTCACAAGAGTAACGACTAAAACCTTTTTCAGCAGATCCATATTTCAATTCAAGTGCTTCCCATAACTCAACAGAAGTTTTGGTATGGAAAAAAATCTTATATATGTTATCAGCCAAAGCACTTAAAATGCGTCCATGACATAAAATATCTTTATCAGAAACATCATGCTTAATGGTTGCATTAGTTTGAACTATATCAGTAGAGGAAGTTGAAGTTTTTATTTCTCTTTTAGAGATCACAGAGTATAAATCCAATTCAGTAAGCCTGAATTTCATTTGTTGTTGCCAACAGAAAAAATTTTCACCCATAAATTTTTCAGGCTTACTGGAAAGGGACTTAATCATATCCATGGCGGACATTTTGATAAAATAGGATGCTACTGCAAAAAAGACTATGCAAGAAGAAAGTGAAAAAATAAAATTTTTCTCTCTAAGACTGTTAGAAAATAAAATAAAAATGAAAGAAAATAAATACGAAGAAGATGCACAATCTTGAATTAAATAACAAAATAACAGTAGCAAAATAAATTTAATTGACAACACATGAATAATGCATTATAATATACAATAAACACAAGAAAAAAAAATTAGGGGAAGAAAGATATAGCCTGGGTTGAAGTGCATAAACGTTATCCTTAGAGAGAAAACGCCCCCACTGCACGGGTAAGAAATTCTGATTGCGCTCCTCTCCCAAGATACGACAACCCGTTGGTTCCGATCGTGTGCAGTGAAAGGATCCCCGAACCTTATGAACACCAATGCTCTTACTCTCAAGAAATAAATTATTTTATAAGAGAAGATATAGAAAATTTTGGGAGAAAAAGATGAGACTGTAATTTTGTCATCTTTTTAGAAATGAGGAAAGAGAATATATAGGCACAGGTCACCTTAAACAACAAACAAAATATGACCGTTGGAAACTAGCCTACAGTTGTCAAAACAAATCTAACAAACTAGTTGACTCATTAAAACAAAATCTTAAGAAAATCTAAAATAAATATTTTATTTTATAAAATAGAATTAATATATATTTACAAATTTTAAATTAAAACACAAATATTTACCAACAGCTGGTGCATGCGAAGAGAGGGAGATGGAGGTTGATGCGGAGCCATGTTAGAAAAACGTTCACACATGGCATCAACCTTAGTGGCCAACTCGGAGTGCTTCTCGGCGAGGGCGGAGATGGCTTCTTCGAGTCGATCAGTGGTGGTACGGCGGGTACCGTGCTCCGCCGTAATAGCAGGTCGGACCAAAGTGATATGAGCGAGAGGAAAGAGAAAAGTACCTACGCTAAACTATTATTGGAAAATGGTTTTCTCTGCTTTATTCATGAATATGATCTCCTTTTATACAATGGTATTGCACCGTTATGGCCTGTAACTAACTGGGAGAACAGAATAACAGTCCTAAGCCGTTGTAACTAACTGGTGACCCTACATGCATTACGTTGCATGATACAAGCTTATATGTAATCCTCAAGGTGTTTAGGGCACGAGACTTGTCTTCGTGGACGTTCCTTGTGATTCAGTATTGTGGCACTTGTGATGCTATCATAATGCATGAAGTCAAGAAACTTTAAGAATAAATTTGCAAATTGTTTGAGTGAGAACACTGATCATCTTTGATCGTTATATTTAGAAGAATACATAATTACATTTTGTATTTACAAGAATAATAATAAAAGATAAATATTACAGTCATAATTATCCATGACTTCATTTACTTTTCTTGTCATTCTTCTGCTTTTGAGGAATTATTGGTGTTAATCATGTATATCTTCCGTCTTTGTCGTTCT